>NW_017671516.1:98286-157097 GCF_001879085.1 Nicotiana attenuata
AGCCATTGGTCTAGAACTTGCCCTGAATGTTTGTTGAGGCGAAATCCTAGGTGAATTTTGACTTAAGACATGATTATAGGCTCTCCTTGATCCAAATGATAGTTTGAACAATTCCATAGCCTACCAATGATAAGATCCCTAGTTAACCCTTTTGAGCTTTACACCTTTTTACTTCAAGAACCATGATACAAGCCTATACCCGTTCTAAAAGATACCCTCTCTTGGCACCCGACCTTTCCTTTAGCACATGGAAAAATTATAAGTTTGGGGGAGAGACGAGGATTGCAACAAAGTGGTAAAAAGACACAAAAATGAAGAAATGGAAAGGCAATGAAAAAGAAAGAAAAGCAAAAAGACAAAAAGAATGTTCAATGTGAAAAAGAATAAAAAGGGATTCAAAAAAAGCAATGAATAAAAGACGTGGAAAGTTGAAAAAGGAGAAAAGGTTTGAATTGCATAAGAAAGAGTGACATTGTGTCTCTCTAACCCCTTAAAAAGAAGTGGAAATGACTCAATAGAGTCAAGTGAATGGATGCTAAATGAATCAAAAGAAGTGCTTAAGGGAAGGTGGAACCCACCTAAACCAAAATATTCCCTATCCTGAACCAAAAGCCTTCACAATGCCTCCACAAAGCCCTATATGATCTTGAGTTGAATGAAGCCTACATTACTGGATACCCATATAAGGGCAAGCATATGGTACTTAGAGCCGGACTTGTGACTTTTCCTTGAGAGAGATGAGTGAATTCCCATTAACCTCATTTTGCGTGCCACTATTCTAAAGGTGAGGTTTGCTTAGGGAGAGTTGAGGATGTGTGAGTTTGGGTTCCACAATGACCAAAGTTATTGAAAGAGTTCTTTGATGTGTTAAGTCAACTCTTGATACTCTTCTGTCGCACTTGATCCATGGTTGTTCAAAGAGTAAATGTTGTTGATGCTTCATTTGTATTGAGGGCAATTGTTCATCCCAAGTGATGCTAGTGGAGGTAGCTTTAGGACAACTGAAAATTTCTTGGATTTTCCCTTAAGGGGTGGGTCTTATTTTGTTTGCTTGAGGACAAGCAAAAGCTTCAGTTTGGGGGAGTTGATAACTACGGACTTTGACGCATTTTATACTCCTTCTTTCTTATGCTTTGATCAAATATTCATACAAAATAGTCCCAAAAGGCTCATAAGTTGTGCTTGATTGCAGGTTTGATCAACAAAGTGACAAGATGTCAAAGATCGGCTCAAAATGAGTGAAACCTGCACATGTACCAAAGACAAGACAAAACTTAGGAGAAACAGGCCTAATGCGACCGCACTACACTTTGTGTGGTCCGCACTAGGGAGATTCAGAGAGTTAGATTTTCAGGCATCAAGGCAGTGCGGCCGCAGAAGATTTTGTGTGGTCCTCACTGAGGCACCGCGGCCGCACTACCATTCTGTACGGTCCGCAGAACCAAAGTTCAGAGAGATGCCAAATTCAGAAGATGAAGCCTGTGCGGTCCGCAGTCCATTCTGCGCGGACCGTATTGAAAGCCTCCGTGGCCGTAGTCCATTCTGTGCGGTCCGCGGAGCCTAGGTTCAGAGAGTCGAAATTTCAAGTTCAAGAGCCTAGTGCGGCCGCACATCATTTTGTGCGGTCCGCTCTGACCCCGCAGGGGAAATTTTGTCATGTTTTTCCAGCTTAGTATAAATAGATTCTTTTTCCATTATTAGGGCATCAGACGTTGTAATACAGTAGCTGCGCACGTGATAAGACTTTTCTTAGCCATTTTGGGCACTCTTACTTAGTTTTAATCGTTGAATCTTTGTATCTAAATTAGTAATTAATGTTAGATTGACTATGGGTGTTTGTTATTTGGGTCAATTTTATGATTTAATTTATGAATTAGTGGTTGCAAGCACTAGTTTGTGCTAAGTGGACTTGGGCTCTTCTTGAGAAAGAGAGCCTAAGTCTCCAAAATTGACTCAACAAGGAATTGGGATGGACTCAAGAGATTTGATAGTCCCAATTAAATGGTTAAACCTTGATAGAGTAATACCTGACTTGAACCCTAGTTGCTTGGAGAAATATGCATACCCAATTGGTCTTAAGAAAGTCAATTCGACAAAATCACTCTTTCTACCGAGATGTGTAGAGTGGGTAGGATCGAGCAACGGTTATAACATATTCCCCAATCATGTCAATCGTACCTTGGAAGCAAGTACCCGTCAATTGGCCACCTAGGTGAAAGTCACTACCCTAGTGCCTTTTAAACTATTAGATACAACTTGTAGCAATTTACTCTTAGCTTAATTTAGTTGCAATTATAATTTGTAGTTTGATCATGGTAGAATATAAAGAAAAACCAAAAATGAATAGAAGTGATATTTGGAACAAATACGCAATTCCAACCTAAATAGATACTCGACTCCATTTCTAACTCTCCGTGGATTCGATCCCGACCCAAAATCGGGTAAAAGCTACGATCCTCTCTTGCTACTTATTAGTAGTACGGAGTTGGAAGCGGTTAGGGCCCACGTCTCGAAATTCAAAAACTTTTACACCAACGGATTCCTTATCTCACCACGAGTTCATACATATCAAAAATACTAAAATCGGAGTCCACATGACCCCTAAAATCTTCATTTAAAGGCCTCTTAAACTCAAGCCCTAATCCTCCATTTTTGCCCTTTAATTCCTTTAATTACAGCCCTAAATTCATGAAATACTACAATAGAATTGTGTTTTAGGTCCAAAATCCTTACATTAACGAAGTTCCCTTGAAATCCTCCTTCCAAATCGTCCAAAAGCTCTCAAGCCGAAGTTGGTGAAATAACCCAAAATTCGCGAAGGAACTCTTTTAATTCAACTGCCCAGTCCTTTTCGCATCTGCGGCACAATAGCCGCTTCTGCGGTACCGCATCTGCAGTCATTCCTCCGCATCTACGGAAAACACTTAACGGACCCAAAACCGCATCTGCGGTCCACTCGCCGCATCTGCGACTTCGCAGGTGCGGTCCCTCTACCGCATCTGCGGTCCCTGACATCTCTACTCAAATCCACATCTGCGGCCAATCCATCGCATATACGACGCCGCACCTGCGGTCCCCAAACCGCAGGTGCGAAAATATCAGAAGCAGCAACTTCAGCAATTGCAACACAATCCAATTTCCTCCGTTAGCCATCCGAAATCACCCCGAGGCCCTCCGGGACCTCAACCAAAAGCATAAACATATCCCAATACCTTACTCTAACTTGCTCCAATCATCAAAACACTTCAAACAACACTAAATCAACCAAAACACATCGGATTCAAGCCTAAGTTCCTAAAAATCTTCCAAATTCCGCTTTTGATCAAAAACCCAACCAATCCATTCCGATCACACTCCTAAGCTATAAATTACCTCCCGAAGCTAACCGAACCATCGGAACTCACATCCGATCCCTCTAACAGATAAGTCAACATCCGGTTGACTTTTCCAACTTAAACTTCCTTAAAAGAGACTAAGTGTCTCAAACTTCACCAAAACCAATCCGAATCCAATCCGACCAACCCGATACCACAAAACACGGATAACAGAGCATAAAGATGCAGAAATGGGGGAAGCGGAGTGGTAACTCATGAGACGACCGGCCGGGTCATCACAGTACATAGGTCGGGTTGGTTCGAATTTTGCAATTACCAAACCAAACAAATTGTGTCGGGTTATTAAATCTAAAGACTAAACCAAATCATAAAACTCGATTTTCGGGTTGCTCGGATTTTATCTAATTTTTTTCCGGTAAAATCTTCGTAGCACAAAACATATACTCCCTCCGTTTCAATATATGTGAACCTATTTCCTTTTTAGTTTGTGCCAAAAAGAATGACCCCTTTCTATATTTGGAAACAATTTACCTTTATGCAATAATTTATAGCCACACAAAATACTTGTGCCTCATTTTACCCTACAAGTTCAAAAGTCTTCTCTGTTTTTTTAAACTCCGTGCCCAACCAAATGGGTTCACATAAATTGAAACGAAGGGAGTAACTTATGCTCAAAATATATTTTTTTAATCCTAGTAAGATACAACTATATAAAGTATTTTTCAAGGAAATAACACAAAATATGAGATGTGTCATGGCATTATCCTAAAATATTCAACAATAAAGACAATAAAATTATGTAATATAAATATTGCTAATTGAAAAGTCATAATAAAAATAAACATAATCTAAAAGTACTAAGTGCTAAAATAAGTAGACTAATAAGGGAGTATTAATTAAATGACTAAACGCTAAAGAAAAAATAAAAATAGGTTATGCATTTTTATCTAAATTATTGCAAAATAAAAAATAGATATTCAATATATTGTTGTTCGTAGTATTGAATTGAATGTCTTTTGTTAGAATTAGTATTAATTTGATTTTGGTTTGGACTTTTGTTAGCATTATTTAAGTTACTAATATTAATGGCTATAAAACTTATTGGAACATTCAAAAGTTCTAAATCCAACATTGAAATAATACCTTAGATGATAAATTATGAAAAAGTTTAATTTTTTTTTATAAATTACATCACAATAAGTATAGTTATATATTAAATATATCTAAAATTTCTATATATGTAATGTCGGGTTGTTTGGTTTCAGTTTGACTTTCTTTGTTAAAACCAAACCAAACCAATTATGATCATGTTTTTTTCCAACACCAAACCAAATCAAACCAAACCATAGTCGGATTTTTTTCTCGGTTTGACTCGGATTATCGGGTTGGTGCCATTTGTCGGCTTTCTTTATACACCTCTAGACTGAAGTATCCGAAAAGTAGGTAGACTTGCATTTTATTTTTGTACAAAGTGGATATAAGTTTAATGGTGACTCCTAAATTGGGTATAAATATCAATACCCCTATAAAATATAACTAATTTATCCTGATGCCAAAGGTGCAAGGCAAATTTTTTTTGGAAAATGCTTTTTAATAAATGAGTTCCAAATTTGGGCGTCAAACGTGTAAAAATAGCACGACTAGTCAATTTTCGGACTAGTCATTCAAAAATAGCAAGCGTTTGTAAAGTCATTAAAAAAATAGCCACTATTTTGCCGCAACATAAAAAGATCCAACATAATATACTGGAGATTGGTGCACCTGTGTATTAACTTCCAGCATATTATGCTGGAACTCTAACACGCGGAAAGTTCCAGTATAATATACCGGTGCTCCAATCTCCAGTATATTATGCTGGACCGGTATATTATACTGGAAATATACAGGAGCTCCAGTATACTTATGTTGGAACTCCAGTATAATATACTGGAGTATTTTTTTCGGATTTAGAACAGTGTTTTCGTTCAGATTTATCTTTACATGAAAAGTGGCTAAATTTCAATTACTTTTGAAACTTTGCCTATTTTTGAATGACCACTTATAAATCAGGCTATTTTTGAATTTTTCCCGTCAAACGTTGGAACAAACGAAGTCTCTTGGAACAAACGAAGTCTCTCGGGCTTAATAGTGAAATTGTCCTGGCACACACAAATGATTCTCAACCAAAACAGTCCGAAACCTAATGGATTGTTGTATGGTTTCACCACCCGTCAAATTTCTCCGTACAACCCTCTGTCCTACTATGCACTAGAGCCAGAGTTAGCATTTTAAGTCTCTGAATTTGGAATGTACAACTTATTAAATATATTTGCTTATATGTATACTAAGTACAGTAACCAATACATAAACATGCATACACATATATTGATCCAGAGCATTGAATTCGGTGAACTCACGAACTCTTTTGACATGATTTAACATATTACTTTCAAATTGAAATTCCGCTATGGTCAAGCTAAGGGTCAAAACGAGATTTTTTTGAGGAGGATAATATTAGACCTGTGTACAGGTAAAATCGGGGCAAAGTTTTCCCTGATTCCTCGAGGAGGAAACAAAAGGGAAGCTGTAACGAACCGGTCGGTCGTTTTGAGAGTTATAGCCCCGATTCCCTATTTTCTGCTTTTCCCGTATCTTTTGCTACTTATGTGACTTGCTGGGAGGTTTTGTTTTTGGTTTCGGAGTGTTTTGGGACACTTAGTCCCCAAACGGAAGTTTAAGCCTTAGGATTTTGACCGTAGACAGAACTGTGTGAAGACGACTCCGTAATGGAGTTTCGTCGGTTCCGTTAGCTCCGTTAGGTGATTTTGGACTTAGGGGCATGTCAGGATTGTGTTTTGGAGGTCTGTAGCTAATTTAGGCATGAAATGGCGAAAGTCGAAATTTTGGAGATTTTGACTAGTAGTGGACTTTTTGATATCGCGGTCGGATTCTGATTCTGGAAGTTGGAGTAGGTCCGTAATGTTGAATATGACTTGTGTGCAAAATTTGGGTTCAATCGGACGTGATTTGATAGGTTTCGGCATCGATTTTGGTAATTTGAAGTTTCAAGTTCTTTAAGTTATAATTTGAGGGTGATTCGTGATTTTAACGTTGTTTGATGTGATTTAAGGGTTCGACTATGTCTTTATGGTATTTTTGGACTAGTAGGTATATTTGGTTAAGGTCCCGGGGGCCTCGGGTAAGTTTTGGATGCTTAACGGATCATTTTGGACTTATGGAAGATAGAAGATTTTCTGGTATTTTTGGTTGCAGACTTTTCTTCATCGCATTCACGAGAGAGGTCTCGCGATCGCGTAGGGCATCTGAGAGGCCAGCTGAAGTTGTTCTTTGCGTTCGCGCAGATGGGGACGCGATCGCGTAAGATTTTCAGGCTGTACATCGCCAACGCGTAGGCTAGGCTGCGTTCGCGAAGAGAAAGTGAGGCAGCAGTGGATTTCAAGTGTTATTCCTCGTGGTCACGTGAGAGCAGACGTGATCGCGTAGGTGTAGGTAGCCAGTGCATCACGTTTGCATGACGCTTTTCGTGTTTGCGTAGAGTTAATTGCTAGGGCAGCGAACTTGTGCTTCGCGATCGCGAGGATATTTCCACTATCGTGATTAAGGAATCACTGGGCAGAATATAAAATGTAAAAAATGAGGGTTTGAACCCATTCTTCATATTTTGAGCTAGAGACCACAGATTTGGGCGATTCTTGAAGGGATTTTCATGGAGTTGATTGGGGTAAGTGATTCTTACTTGGTTTTGGCTAAATCCTATGATTATGTCTTTAATTTCATCATCTAATTTGTTGCTTGGGGTGAAAAACTGGGGAAAAAGAGGAAGAACTCTTGAGTTATATTTTTGACGTTTTGAATGAGATTTTGTTATCGGATTTGAGTAAATTTTGTATGGTTAGACCCGTGAGTGAATGGATGTCCATATTTTATGACTTTTACCAAATTCCGAGATGTGGGCCCAGGGAGGCTTTTTGTGGCGATTTTCGAATTTCTTATTGAAGTCTTGATTTCATTAATTAGATTAGTCTATTATAGTTGTAGTTATGATATGTAATTGCTTTTGGCTGGAGAGGATCAGGCACCCGCTCTCCCTGCTAGAGCCGCCAGAGGCTGGGGCCAGGGTAGAGGCCGAGGACGTGCACGTGGTGCAGCTAGAGCACCCGCACGAGCTGCCACATATGAGCCACCAGTAGCTCCGGTCGGAGCACAGGCACCTGAGACGCCTACTACTACTACACCAGCTCTTCATGAGACCCTTGCACAGTTCATGAGCACGTTTAGTACTCTAGCTCAGGCAGGGTTGATTCCCCTTGCTCCTGCCACATCTCAGGCCGGGGCAGGAGCACAGACTCCCGCCGTCCCCACCCCAGAGCAGCGAGTTAAGGTCAATCAGATTCCCGAGGTTATATCGGTGCCACCTGCAGCCCCAGCTCAGCCCGAGGGTAGGGTAGCAGTTTCTGAGGAGGAGCAGCGTAGGCTCGAGGGGTACAAGAAGTACCACCCTCCTACTTTTAGTGGTTTGGTGACAGAGGATGCTCAGGGATTTTTGGAGGAGTGCCACCTTATCTTTCGTACTATGGGCATAGCGGAGTCGAGTGGGATTTCTTTCACTGTGCTTCAGCTTAGAGGAGCAGCCTATTAGTGGTGGCGTGCTTATGAGTTTGAGAGTCTGCCTAAGACAGCTTCCATTACATGGAATCAGTTCTCGGATATATTTTTGAGAGAGTATGTTCCTCAGAGCCTCAGAGATGCATAGCGCGCCGAGTTTGAGCAGTTGCGCTAGGGTGCTATGACTGCATCAGAGTATGCGGTCGTTTCAGTGATTTGTCTCGACATGCACCGACCTTGGTTTCTACAGTTCGAGAGAGGGTCCGTCGGTTTATTGAGGGGCTCCATCCCAGCATCAGGACTAGTATGGCCCGGGAGTTACAGATGGACATCTCGTATCAGCAGGTTGTGAGTATTGCTAGGAGAGTGGAGGGGATACTTCCTCGGGATAGAAAGGAGAGAGAGGCCAAGAGGTCTCGAGAGTCTGGCCATTATTCTGGTGTCTCGTGCCCCAGCTGCAGTTCGACATGGTAGGGGCTATGGGAGTCGCCCCGTTCATTCAGCTATTCCAGCCGCCAGTGGTATTCCGGCTATTCCTAGGCCCCAAGAGCCTTATTATGCACCACCAGTATCTAGTGTGCCTCATGTACGGGGTGTTTCCTGCAGCCAATCTAGCAGACCTGGCTCGAGCCAGCCACAACAGCCACGTCCTCACATAGCTCGTTTTGAGTGTGGCGACACTCGCCATACGGTGAGGGATTGCACAAGACTTAGGAGGAGTTCACCTCCACAGACTTCTCAACCGTTAGTAGCGGCGAGCGAGAGCGGATTGGGGGTTTGAAGAAAAACAAACACGTGCTTCACCGGGTCCTCAGGCCACGGTTCCAAAAACATCTACAACTCCACCTACTCAGCGAGCACAAGGTGGAAGTGGGGAGGTAGAGGTCGCCCTAGAGGGGGATGCCAGGCCAGATACTATGCCCTTCCTGCTCGTACAGAGGCAATTGCTTCCGACTCTATCATAACAGGTATTGTTCCGATCTGTCATAGGGATGCATCAGTTTTATTTGATCCAAGCTCCACTTATTCCTATGTGTCATCTTATTCCGTATTGGGCGTATCTCGTGATTCTTGAGTTCTCGTGTATATGTGTCTACACCTGTGGGAGATTCTATTGTTGTTGATCGTGTGTATCAGTCGTGTTTTGAGACTAGAGCCGATTTATTATTGCTCAGTATGGTAGATTTTGATATTATCTTGGCATGGACTGGTTGTCGCCCCATTATGCTATTCCTGATTGTCACGCTAAGACTGTGACGCTGGCTATGCCAGGCTTACCGTGGTTAGAGTGGAGGGGTACCTTAGATTTTACTCCCAGCAAATTTATTTCATTTCTTAAAGCTCAACAAATGGTTGAGAAGGGGTGTGACACGTATATAGCTTATATGAGAGATGTCAGTATTAATACCCCTACAGTTGAGTTAGTTCCAATAGTGAGGGATTTCCCTAATGTATTTCCAGCTAATCTTTCGGGCATGCAGCCAGACAGAGATATCGACTTTAGTATTGATTTTTTGCCGGGCACTCAGGCCATCTCTATTCCTCCATATCTTATGGCCCCTCCTGAGTTGAAGGAGCAATTACAAGAATTGCTTGATAAGGGCTTCATTCGGCCCAATGTGTCACCTTGGGGTGCTCCGTTCTTGATTGTGAAGAAAAAGGATGGTTCTATGCATATGTGCACTAATTATCGCCAGTTGAACAAAGTTACAGTGAAGAACAAGTATCCTTTACCTTATATTGATGACCTATTTGATTAGTTACAGGGTGCCAGAGCGTTTTCCAAGATTGACTTGCGTTCAGGTTATCATCAGTTGAAGATTCGGGAGCCAGATATCTCGAAGACTGCTTTCAAGACTAGGTATGGTCATTACGAGTTCCTTGAGATGTCATTTGGGCTGACCAACGCTCCAACAACATTTATGTATTTGATGCACAGTGTATTTCGGCCCTATCTTGATTCATTCGTCATTGTGGTTATTGACGACATTCTGGTGTACTCCTGGAGCTGGGAGGATCATGAGCATCACCTGAGGACAGTGCTTCAGACCTTGAGAGAAAATAAGTTATATGCAAAGTTCTCTAAATGTGAGTTCTAGTTAGATTCTGTGGCATTTCTGGGTCAAGTAGTGTCGAGTGAGGGGATCAAGGTGAATCCGAAGAAGGTGGAAGCAGTGCAGAATTGGCCCAGACCGTCTTCAAATATAGAGATCCGGAGTTTTCTTAGGTTCGCGGGGTATTACCGTTAATTTGTTTAGGGATTCTCATCTATTGCAACACCTGTGACCACGCTGACCTAGAAGGGTGCTCCGTTCAGGTAGACGGAGGAGTGTGAGGAGAGCTTTCAAAAGCTCAAGACAACTTCGACTACAGCCCCAATATTGGTATTGCCTATAGGTTCGGGGTCTTATACTGTTTATTGTGATGCGTTACGGATTGGTCTCGACGTGCTGTTGATGCAGGATGGTAGGGTGATTGCCTACGCGTCCAGGCAGTTGAAGGTGCATGAAAAGAACTATCTTGTCCACGACCTTGAGTTAGCAGCTATTGTTCATGCCTTGAAGATTTGGCGGCATTATTTGTACTGTGTCCCTTGTTAGATCTACACTGATCACCGGAGCAGAGAGGCCATTGGCACTGCATGTTTAGTCCTTAGCCATCCAGTTTTTTAGATTGGATATTTCTTAGCCGAGTCGAGCTTTGGATTTTATGGTCTCTCAGTCTTCTCTTTATGATCGTATCAGGGAGCGTCAGTATGATGACCCCCATCTTCTTATCCTTAAGGACACGGTTCAACACGGTGATGCTAAAGAGGTCACTATAGGGGATGATGGTGCATAGAGGACGCAGGGCAGGCTATGTGTGTCCAATGTAGACTGATTGCGTGAGTTGATTCTTCAGGAGGCTTACATCTCACGGTACTCCATTTATCCGGGTTCCACGAAGATGTATCAGGACTTGAGGCAGCATTATTGGTGGCATAGGATGAATAAGGACATAGTGGAATACGTAGCCCGGTGTCTAAATTGCCAGGAGGTGAAGTATGAGCATCAACGGCCGGGTGGATTGCTTTAGAAGTTAGAGATTATGGAATGGAAATGGGAGCAGATTTCTATGGATTTCATTGTTGGACTCCCACGGACTCAGCGGAAGTTTTATGCAGTTTGGGTGATTGTGTATAGGCTGACCATGTCAGCTCATTTCATTCTTATGATGACTACTTATTCTTCCGAGCAGCTGGCTAGAGTTTATATCTGCGAGATTGTCAGGCTTCATGGCGTGCCAGTATCTATCATCTCTGACTGGGGTGCGCAGTTTACATCACGGTTCTGGAGGGTCGTGCAGCAGGAGTTAGGTACTAGGGTTGAGTTGAGCACATCATTTCACCCTCACACGGACGTTCAGTCCGAGCGCACTATTCAGATTTTAGAGGATATGCGCCGTGCGTGTGTGATGGAGTTTGGAGGTTCTTGGGATCAATTCTTGCCACTTGCGGAGTTTGCCTACAACAACAGTTATCAGTTCAGCATTCAGATGGCACCGTATGAGGCTCTATATGGTAGGGGGTGTCTGTCCCCAGTGGGTTCGTTCGATCCAGGCGAGGCTAGATTATTGGGCACGGACTTGGTTCAGGATGCCTTGCAGAAGTTTAAAGGTGATTCAGGATAGACTTCGCACAGCCCAGTCCAAACAGAAGAGTTATGCGGACCGAAAGGTTTGCGATGTTGCATTCATGGTTGGAGAGCGGGTATTGCTCCGGGTTTCACCTATGAAGGGCGTTATAAGGTTCGAAAAGAAGGGTAAGTTGAGCCCAAGGTTCATTGGTCCATTTGAGGTGTTGCGACGAGTTGGGGAGTGATAAATAGGGATTTTCACTGCTTATTTGCTCTCTTTTGCTTGCGTTTTAGCTCAAAATGCTTAAAGGTATTCCCGAGAACTAATGAAATGTGCTTCTGTACAGGAATATTGGGAAACGATCCAAAGAAGTCAAAATCAACTCATAAAGGAGTCAAAAGTGAACACGAAGCAATATAGGGCAAAAAGGCCTACAGTGCGGACCGCACCATAATTGTGCGGCCGCAAACAAGGAGATTCGGAGAGTTGGCTTTTAGGAAGGCTGCAGTCATGCGAACCACACCATAATTGTGCCGTCGCAGAAGGAAAAGCGCGGCCGCACTCAAAATTATGCGGTCTGTAGAAGACAAAGATCAGAGAGATGGGAATTCTAGAGTCAAGCTGGAATGCGGACCACACTATTTTTGTGCGGCCGCACAATTAGAAGCGCAGCCTCACTTATTTTTATGCACACTGTAGAAGCCCCGAAGTACCCAGCCCAAGTTCCAAGAATGCAGACCACAGGATAATTGTACAGCCGCAGAAGCTCATTGTGCGGACCACACCAGAATTATGCGGCCGCACAACTTCGCAGGGGCATTTTTGTCAGATATTTTCAGTTTAGTATAAATAGAACTTTTTGTCATTTTTAGGTCAAGTTTTAGTTTTGGGAAGAGCACCTGAGGCGTTTTCTTTGCTGTTTTGAGAAATTTGTACTATATTAAGTTCTAAACATTAGATTTTCTTTGTCTATCAATTATTATGCATTCTATCTTAATTTCTTCTTTATTTTCTTCAATTTCCATGAGTAGCTAAATTTCTGGACCAACCCTAGTATCGGTACTTAATGGGTGTTTGATTTAGGGCTTGTTTGTGATTGGGTTAGTGATATTTAGCCTTGTTCATGCTTGTATTCAAGAATTAATGGTTGCAAATATTGATTCATGCCTATTTAACTTAGTCTCTAATTGAGAAAGAGAGACTAAGTCTAGGAAAACTTGGCCATAAAGAAATTGGGGTAAACTCAAGAAATTGATAGCCCCTATTAAATGGTCAAATCTAGAGATAATAAGACCCGACTTGAGCATTTATCACTTTATTTGTGCAATGCCTATTTGGACTTGAGAAAGCCAAATTGGGCAAAATCACTCAAACTACCGAGAGGTATAGAGTGGGTAATTGCGTGTGATTGCTATATTACAACCCCGACTAATCAAACTTGTCCTAGAGGTTAGCACCCGTTAGGTAACAACCTAGGTGGAACTCACGACCCTAGATCCTTTATCATTTGAAAAACAACCAAAATCAAAAATATTGTCTCCTAGTTTTTTAATTGAAATCAATAGCTTAAAGTAGAAATAGAAACTACAAACAAGAATGTGGAAGTGCAATTTGAGGCATATTATACAATTACACTAATTGCATACCTAATCCAAATTCTAACTCCCTGAGGATTCGACCCAGACTTGCGTTGGGTTTTTATTATTGATTCAACCGGCTCACTACCTATATTCGTGGTGTGAGTTTGGGCGACATCAATTTTCGGCGCCGTTGCCAGGGAGTTAAACGAATTTATCTATATATATAGGTTTTTGTGTGATTTGTGTTCTTTTCCTTCCGAGTCACTTTCTTTGATTTTGAATTGCTTTTAGGTACGAAAATGGCTCTCAACAATGAGCCCATTAGGAATTTATCAGTGGCGGAGGATGTGGATGATGACTAAGTTGAGGAGGATCCTCTTGAACCTCAAGTAAACAGACGAAGCCGCCCGCCTCAAGATAATGTTCTTGTCCCTCCCCCACCTCCATCAAGAGCAGCAGCTCACTGACTATTACCGAATGAGGTCTATGCAAGTGCTATAGTCCTGCCGCGCATTAGGGCAGGCATTTTCCAAATAACCAATGTGATGCTTACACTACTTGAGCAACAAGGATTCGTCACTGGGGCTCCGAGTCAAAATGCTTACAAACATCTCAAAGGGTTCGTTGATACTTGTTGGGGGGGGGGGAAGCAGACAAATGTCTCCGAGGATGCGCTGCGGTTGAGGCTGTTTCCCTTTTTTCTTTACGGGGAAAGGCATTAGACTGGTTAGAGAGACTACCCAATCATTCCATCCACACTTGGGATGAGTTGGCGGAAAAATTCATTTCCAAATTCTTCTCTCCGGGACATATGGCGACACTTCGGGATGAGATTCTTGCTTTCAAGCAAGAACCCAATGAGCCATTGCACGAGATTTGGGAAAGATATCGTACCATGGTGAAAGAGTGCCCGAATAATGATATGACTAAGGCCATGATCCGACAAACCTTCTACGGGGGGATTAACATAACAAATCAATGTGTGGTAAATCAACTCGCCGGAGGGAACTTCATGAACACGCCTTATGCCGAAGCATGTGAAATTCTTGATGAGATTGCGGATACCTCTTTGGCATGGCAAAGTAGAGCCAATGTTCCGCAAGGTGACCCTAATGTCATTCACCTACACAAGGAGCTACATGATCATGGGAAGGCTATTGCCGAGTTGACAACCACAAAGAACAAATTGGCCAAATCTCAGCTTCAACAAGTTCAAGGGCCAAAATAAGTGAATGCAATGGAAGGTGTGAATATGATGGTAAACAAGAGACAAAAACAAGGTCAACAAATGCAAAACCGTCCGGAACAATTCATGCAAGATCATAGTAGTTATGATCAAAGTGATTCATTCAATGAGCAATAAGAAGAAGTTCAATATGTCAACAATTATCAAGGTCAAAGAAACAATGCTCAAGGACAAAATGAACAACAATGGAGGTCACAAGGAAACCAAGATAATTGGAACAACCAAAACCACCAAGGCAAATGGAGTGGTGGTAACAATAATCAAAGAAATTGGAATAATCAAGGTAACCAAGGCAAGTGGGGAGGTAATCATCAAGGCAATTGGGGTGGCAACAACCAAAGCAATTGGGGAGGTAATAACTAAGGAGGGTGGAACAACAGCAATCGGGGGTCAGGTTTTCAAAGTCCCCCGATGTTCCAACCGAGCAATCCACCTCCATATCCTTCTCAAGTTCCGAGCTCTCCTAACAATGAGATGGGGAGAATTGAAAATATGTTTAAACAAATGATGGAGAAGAATGCCGACCGCGATCCTCAATTAGCCTCTGACAACAATTCAATCAGCAATTTGGAGGTTCAATTAGGCCCAATCTTGCAAGACTTGAACACTCATCCTAAAGGGGCACTACCTAGTGATACAGTGGTAAACCCAAAGGGTGGGAATAATACGGGACATGCTGTTGATACCCAATTTTTCCCTATATATTTTTGATATGCATAAATACTTCCAAAATAACATATGTATGCATGTATAAGCATACACAAGGGTTTTAGATTTAAAANTTATCTCCTTCCCTTTTATTCATAAAATCCTCGATAATTATCCCTCTAATTATTGTTATGATGATTTAGTCATAATTTCTATATTTATGCTAAAATATTGTTAAAATATTTTTTGTGCATTTTTATAGTTGCATTTTGTATTTTAAAGCTAAATTGCATATAATTGCAATATTTACCTTATTAACATATAATTACATTTATATGCATAAAATTGGTATCCTATATTCTTAAAATGTTAAATATCTATTTTAAATCATTTTAGTACACGAAATTATTTTTCCATAGATTATTTATTATTTATTATAAATTATATGGGAAAAATTGGCTATTTAATGCCAGATTTGCCTTTCAATTCAGCCTAATTTCAACCCAACACCCAGCCCAATTCTTGATTAAATTACCCGACCCAGGCCCTAAATGCACCTACCCGACCCTAGACCCCATCAGATCATGGATCAACGGCCCTCGTTAAAACTTACCTTTTTAATTCCCAAACGAACCCCTAACCCTAATCACTTCTCTACATCTGTCGCCCTAAAATTCCCTCTGCTCTCAAAACGCTCACAACCTAACCCTAATCTTCAACCGCCGACCTCTCATCTCCGACCATCTCTGGTCACCTCTCATCGTCTCTTAAGCCTCCAATGGCTTCTCTCATGCCACACTCACCTTCTCTAAGGTCTTCAAGGGCCCTGGGCCACGCCGACTTGCATCTAGGGTTTGCTATTTGGCTTGGCCACTCCGGTGTGATTTCAAGCAAAATCATGCTGTATTTGTCGCGATCCTTGGGTTTCTAGACAGGTTGTTGCATTTCTATATGGATTTCTTCTTAAACCCTAACTTCTTCCCGTATCTCTAGATCTGTACGATTTTAAAATGATTCGAGTCTGTTTCTTTGATGTTTTACACTGTTCTTGTATCCTTTTTTACAAGAATCATCGATTTCAAAGTGTTTTCACCCTCTTCTAAAATTAGGGTTTTCGGAACTTCTTCTAAAACTTTGTGTAATCCGATTCCTTATATTTAAAACTTCTATCTCTTGCATATTTCGATTGATTCTATGATTTTACTGCTATTTCAACTTGCCTATGTTAAAAGCCCTAATTTTTCTATATTTTCTTCGTTTGGTTTCTGTGTATTAGCATGACTGACCGGTTCCCATTTTTGGAGTTCTTGTGATTTCTACTGACTGCCTCGCCTTGATATGCTTCTAGTGAGTTTCTTAGCCTAAACATACACTGATTCTATGTGCTTGTGTTCATCTTGACTTTCACATCAAGACTTGTATCTTTCTCACTGATTCAGTATTTTTTAACTTTCATGTTTGCTAGAGTTGTGTGCCGATTCTTGACTATCCATGACTTACTCTATTTATATGTTTAACATGCTCTCTTTTTCATGACCTTCTTTTTGATTGATTCTAAATTCCCTGTTTCTTGGTTTGATTTGAACACTTTCCTTTAAACCTCTGATTCCTACCTTTCCACTTAATTTGATTAATTTGCTTGCCTTAATTAATTTTCCCTTGCCTTGCCTGCATTGTTACTTGATTCTTACTGATTATTTCCTAAATCAAAACTTTTTGAACCTAGCCCTAATTACATGTTCTATATTTGTACTATTTTGAAATCATTCCTTATTTGTTGTACTCCAGCTATGTATGATTTCTTTTCTTACTTGTCACCTGCTCTTTACCGTTTGCACTGATTCCCTTAATTAAAGGGAGACTCGAACTAATTTTTATTCCGAGTTCTATAATTACTGAACAATTTGATTCTTACCTTTTTTTAACCAGTTTTCAAACTACTATATAAATGGATCTCTTCCACAGTCACAAAACACGATCACTCTTGGTTAAAAAGCTCTCTCTTTCTCACACGCATAAACTTTCTGCTCTCCTTTGTGCTACTTGCCACTATTCTAAGTTAGCCGGCTGCAAGCCAAGGCTAACCATTGATTTGCCCCGCTCTTTCACTTTGCTTACTGTTTTCTTTACTGGTATGTTCTACTTTCAATTCAAGTTCCAAGAACAATATGGTTCTTTTATTGCTTCAGTTCATCCTGTTTCTAGTTCGCTTCTATTTATGGTTTTGTTGTGAAAATTGTAGTTGATGTTTACGCTATTAGCATGTTATGTACTCCCCTTCCTTAAGATCAGTATATTACCCCCTCTGTGTTGTTTCTGAACATGTCTGCACCAATTATCTCTACATGTTATGTGTTTACCACCACGTGCTCCATGTATCCCCAAATCCCTATCACCCATGTATGTAAGTTTGTTCTATATGTCTGGTTCAATGACTGTGTCTGGTCAGCTGTTTCTGAGCATATCTACTCCAATTCCTAGACCTCGGCTTGATTCTGTGTTTACAATCATGTGTCCTATGTGTGCCCAACCCCATCACCCTTGTGTGTAGATTCTTTCCTCTTGGTTTTGGTCCTGTGAACATTGCTGATGTGATTTTAGATTCCATGTTTGATTTACTGTTGCTTGATCATGTAACTCTCTCTTTTCAAAGCTGTTTTACTGCATGACCCTCTCTTTTATTCTACAAAACTGTTTCAAACAAGTCTCTTTTAACACTGTTTTCTTACTAAAACCCTTTCAAAATATGTCAAGAACTCTCACTCTACTCTTAAGTCAATAAGTTCTACCCCCTCCAGTATGTGTACTGCCTTGGGATCCTCTTGAGAATCCTCCGAACTCTGGCATGCTGAGGATGGCCCTTTCCACACTTCACTTATTCAAATTTGGTTAACAAGTCTAGGTGTAAGTACTGCCCGGGATCCTTGAGATCCTTGGGGAACTTGGATGCACCTAGACTATGACATTGTCTATGGAATTTGGGCATTTGAGGCTATTGGAGGCTTTGGAAATCTGGGCCTAATTGAAGGCTCCCTATACAATTGCTTCTTATTTTCTTATTTACTTATGTAATTCATTCATATGGTCTGTAATAACTTGTAAACAAATATCGGGGTAATTAGTGAAATGGATGGGTAGCTACATGTTTATGGGGTAATACGGGTAGAAATCATGCTTATAGGACATTACATTTTAATCTGATTGCCTTACCAAGTAGAAAACATGCTTATAGGACATTACATTTTAATCTGATTGCCTTACCAAGTAAAAATCATGCTTATAGGGCTTTACATCTTGTCATGTTTATCTCACCATGCTAGAAATCATGCTTATAGGTTTCAAATAATTCCATAACAGAAATCATGTCTGCGAGTCTTAAAATCAGCTTCACAAATAGAATCCATGCCTAAAGGATTTAATCCAGATTCTATTATAACAAGTGCTTATGTATGTTTCCTTGCCTGCGAGTCTTTAAAATCAGTATTAGACTTAGATATCATGCCTATAGGGAACAATATCAAATCCTGCCTATGGATCTCGCCTAGTTTTAATTTAAATAACTCAATCCGGTTAACGTTTAGTTCACTTCTGATTTGGTTTAATTAAGTGGTTTATATTTCCTTGAAATGAGTTCTGTTATTGGACAACATGCCTATAAGGATTAAATGTCCGTTTTAAACCTGCCTTGTTTCACCATAAAATGTTTTCATCAGTATTCCGCGTATAGGCAAGCCTGTAGGGCGTTTTCAAAACTTGCAATCCTGAAACTATTTCTATGGCTTAATGTTTTTCTGATCCTAACAGGCTTTTAAAAACGAATTGGCAACTGCTAGGGTTATTACTCCTGAGTTTATAAAATAAATTGCTAGTTTTCTGCATATTCACCCAGACATCCTGCCTCAGGATACTGTTTAATAAAAAGCCCTTAATTGTGCTTGAGTCGTGCTGTTTATGTGCCTTATTTGAGGAGGAACTTTGAGCCTCTAATTGCTCTCTTTTATCTTACGTGCTAAAGGTCCTAATTGTTTTGCCTGTCGCCTTAGAATTTTCACCTTTAAAACCTTAGGGGTATGTCTAGAACCACCTATAGGTAGACGTTCTAAATCCCTCCAGGACCATTAAGAAGAGACGGGTAACAGCACGCAATAGAGATCGCTAACCAAACACTCGCTTTGCATGACCACTAAGTGGATATGAAGGGTAGATATGGGATATGATGACTACGCGCTAATGTCACGTGTAGCCCCTGATCGAGGAGTGTTTACTGTACATTGTGTGAGGTGGTCCTATAGGCTAACCAACCTAGGACTCCTCCTTTACCAAAATTACTTTTTGTATTTTAAAACCTTTGTTTACAACCCGTTGAAAAAAATCTTTATTACTTGAGTTACCCAACGTGCTTTACTTGCAACATATTTGATTCAACTGTTTATTTATATGGACTAATTTGTGAATATAAGTTCGGCCGGGACCCACAGTTGTGGACCAAGAGGGGTGCCTAAAACATTCCCCTCGAGGTTATTCCGAGCCCTTACCCCAATCTCTGGTAATGCAAACCAACCCAAGAGTTAATCACTCTAGGTGCCCTAACGCACCATAACTCGTTAGGTGGCGACTCCTCAAATACCCAATTCCCAAAAGGAAATGAATTATCACACCCCATGGAATGTCGAAACCCGGACCTCTCTCAGCGGGGGGGGGGGGGGGGGTAGGGGGAGGGGGCGCGACAGCATGGCGACTCTGCTGGGGATAATTAGGCTCTTACCAAAACAAACTTGCTCTTATGAATTAGTCCAAGCATGCTTTATCCCGTACCCTCTTCCCTTATTTTAATTTGACTGTCTGTTTCCTTTTAAGCATTTATAGTTCTTTATTCTTGAAACTGACTTGTCTTTTTATTTCCTTTTCCTGTAACCGTCTTTCCATTATTTAAATACTGTATTTATTTTCCTTATGTGCAAATACTTGACTACGTGTTATTAACTGCTGTATAAATCATGCTCCACATCATATTCCACTCGTGCGTATCAAATCCTATAGCAACGCTTTAATGAGGGGTTGCGCTCTTCCTATTTACCACCGTTAAATTCGGAAAGGCTTATTTGCGGTAAAACCAGTCGATCAGCGGTGCAGTCGATGGTTCCGTGCCTTCCCCCTCGAGTTGTCCGCTCGAGGGTACCTGGCTAAAACCCCATAGAAACCTTACTCTGGTTAAAATTGTGCATGCATCATGGTTAAACCTAGTCGGATCAGTTATGTTGTCCGCATAATGATCCTTTAAGATAAGCGTTGTCCAAAGTCCATCAGGTTTTCCATAATCCTAATGGACACAACCACATTTTGTGCATTAATGTGGAAAACTAAATGCCGATATGCTGATCACAAATGTATAAATAGTCGAGTCTGGTGGGGGAGAAGGGCATAACCATTTTGTTTTGCAGAAAATGAGGCACGAGGTCCCCAGATTCGGTATGGTTAGCAACATCCCATCATTACTGCTAGTTGGTGGGAGGACCTTTCCTCAAGTGACAAGAAACATGGGAGGAAGTACCTGGGTAACCTGCCCTCCTTGCTGTATATTGAGCCAAACAACAAAATGATCGAGGCTCCCACCTTATGCTGGGATAGTGAGAGGGCGGTGTTTCGTTTTGGCGACATAGAATTGACACCACTTCTAGAGGAAATTGGAGGGCTTGCGGGGATTAACATGGGACAGTCCTGGGCTATTGGTACCAGAAAACCGTACGGGCAAGGGATTTTTGAAGATGATGGGATTGAAGAAAAATGTCTTCTTAGTGTGCTTGAAGGAATCATATATACCTTTCGAATACCTGTACGAGCGGCATGGCCATAGCAAACCTTTCCCCACCTACCATGATGAGATCTCGCTCACTTCTCTGGGTCATATCCACCGCAGGGTATTTGTATTCATTGTGTGTTTCCTAGACCCGATAGTGTTCCCAATGAAAAAGGGAAGAATTCACACTAGGTTGGCTATAGTTGCAAAGACTTTGATGGAAGGGATTAATTGACAGGCATATACCATAGTCCCCATGATCGTAGCAGACATCTATAGGGCTCTGGAGCATTGTCAGAGAGAGGTAAGTCATTTCGAGGGCTGCAACTTATTACTTCAGTTGTGGTTGCTGGAGCATTTCCAATAGCGTCACTATCACCAAGAATTCCCGCGAAGGGCTTGGAACCATCACATTGCTTTCCATCACCCCAAGCAGATGACTTATATTCCAGATAGATTTGCTCATCCAGAAAGCGCCCAGGAATGAGTAGAGTTCTTCGACAATCTAACCGAGGAACAGGTGCAATGGATGGTTGAATGGTCCCGACAGACGAGTTTATTGTCAGATCCAGGGATGCTCCGCACTTGGTGCTAATTGGGTTGAGAGGGATATACCCATATGTCCCTATGCGAGTTATGAGGAAAGCAGGTCGAAAGCAGGTTCTACCAAGGGTTGTTAAGATGAATCATTTCAGGGCAGACTTTCAAGACAACAATGTCCCTCATAAGTGCCAGACTCAGCACATGTGGCACTGGAAAATCATCGTGGAGAAGAACACCTTTGAGCCGGACAAGTATCATGCAGGGTGCGAGCCTCTCTACCCGGCATGGTTGGAAGACAATCTGAAGGGAATGGTGACGCCAGGGGCCGGTCGAGGGAACAGAATCATAGATGAGGATGCTGAAGCACAGGTCAAGTCCAACAGGCTGCGCAAGAGGGTCCACGACTCTGAGAATGAACACCGGGAGATACATGAGAGGAATGTGAGATTGATCGAGACATGGAAAGAGATGGCGGTCACTTCCAACAGGAAACTGGAATATCTGGAGCAAGGAATAGTGGAGTTGGAAGGCAAGGTCATAAAGACAATTGAGAATTGCCAGAACGCTGAAGGAGCTAAAGGAGGACATCTGGCCAGGGCCTACTTGCTGCTAAGGCTGCGTGAACTGGGAGATCTCTGTGATGGAGTCCGGAAGATCGAATCTGGGGAAGGTCCTTCTAGTACCAAGTAGGCTAGATTTATTTTTTGCTTTTCCTAAAATGTAATAAGGCCAAGTGTCAGTAGTGACTTATCTTATTATTTTAGTGTCATTTTGGGATTCATCTATTTTTACATTATGAAATGAAGCAATTATTGGCATTAAAAGTTCTCCAATTGTACTTGTTGCTAGGCCTACCTCGGGCACAATGAGGCTCCCAAATTAGGACACGAATTTATATTTACGCAATATTTGTATAGATACTGCAAACATTTTAGAACCTTCACTGACTTTTTACCTTTTGTTTTTGCTTATTTTTTATTATTATTCCCATACCCTAGGTTGGTTCAATCATACTGGCCTCATCAGCATATCACACCAGATCTAGAGGCCCTCCACCTCCTCCTCCTCCAGGCAACACAAAGGACAAAGGAAAGACAAAGATGGACGATTTAAGTGGTATCCAAAAGGAGAATTTTGAGAATGCAGAAACATCCGACGGCCATAGTACTCTGGCCCCAAATGATCTGGTTTTAAGACTGGAGCAAAAGATACTGGAACTGCAAGGAGAACTTGATCAAGTTTGCAACTTGGCAAACCGGTCACTTACCCTGAATGTCCATGACATCAACCAACAGAACACTAAAAGCCCAACACCTCCTCAAAACACACAGAACCAACACCTACAAAATCCTCCCGCACAAAATCAATACGCAACTCCACCCCAGAATCCCAACCTATCACCAGCTCCACCACAACATCACTATCAACCTATTCAGTACCCACCAACCACCGCTTACCACGCTCTCCAAAATACACCACCACTCATTCCCGATCCCCAAAACTCCACCAATGACCATCACTATACCCAAGTTCCTAGCACCCACCAAAGCAACCCTATATATGTGGAAACTATGCCTCATTCTACCCAACCAATCTCTTGTACACTGGAATCCTCTGAGAAAGACTTGCTCATCAAAAACATTACTGAAGAACTCAAGAAGTTAACAGGCCGAGTTCAAGGTGTTGAGGGAGACAGAGGAATATAAGCTTTGAACTATGAAGATCTGTGCATACAGCCGGATGTCGAACTACCAGAAGGGTACAAACCTCCCAAGTTCGAAATGCTGGATGGTAGAGGCGATCCCATTGTTCATCTAAGGACTTATTGTGACAAACTTGTCAGGGTCGAGAAAGATGAAAGGATCCGAATGAAGCTCTTTATGAGGAGCCTTACTGGGGATGCGTTGTCTTTGTATATCAGCCAAAATCCCAAGAAGTGGTCAAACTGGGTAAGCATGGCTTCAGATTTCATGGACCGGTTCAAGTTCAACACAGAGAATGCATTGGATATCTTCTACATCCAGAATCTCAAGAAGAAACCCACTAAGACATTCCGTGAATATGCTACTTGTTGGAGGTCTGAAGCAGCCAAGGTCATGCCATCTTTGGACGAGGAACAGATGAATAAGTTCTTCGTCAGGGCACATCCCGCAATATTATGAGAGGCTGATGGTTATCGAAAATCACAAATTCATTGACATCATCAAACTCGAAGAAAGGATTGAAGAAGGGATCAAGAACGGGATGGTAACAAACTTCGAGGCTTTGCAAGCCACGAATAAATCACTACAGTCAAGTGGCATATCGAAGAAAAGAGATGTTGGGGCAGTAATGGTAGCTCAGGGCCCAAAATCTCCACTTGTCTATCAAACACCTCTACCCATATTTCAAACGCCTCCACCCACATATCAAACACCTCCACCCACATACCTGGCATCACCGCCAACATACCAACCTTCATCTCCCAGATACTCCCAACCAGCCTCTGTCCATCACACCTATAACACCCAACCAGCCTCTGTCCATCACACCTATAACTCCCAACCATCCCACTTCCAATCACCACCAGCTCGTCAAAACTATCCAAGACCACGACCAAACTTCGACCGCAAGCCACCCAGACAGTATACCGCCATTGCTGAGCCCATCGACCAATTATATGAGTGGTTGAAAGCTGTCGGTTATGTCAGTCGTGTTCCTGCTGTAGCATTAGAAAATCCATCCCAATGGGTCAATCCGAACAAAACTTGTGCGTACCATTCTGGTATGAAAGGGCACACCACTGCTGAGTGCTGGACATTGAAGGATAAGATCCAAACGTTAATTGACAACAAGGTCATACAAGCAAAGGAAGACCTACCTCATGTCCGCAATGATCCCCTCCCTGATCACAGAGGTGATGGTGTACATGTGATAGAGAAAAGTGAAGAATGGGACCCTGAGGGGTCGATCGAGCTTGTTCGAGAAGGCGATGAATCTAAGGTTGCAGTTACACTTAATCCTATTATAGTTCAGACGCAGGCACCGATCGAGCTTGAGGTAACTGCATCAGTACCATTCGAGGTGGAAGTGGCTCCGCCCGCGGCCACCCCCACTCCATTTGAAGTAGAAGTGGTCACAACCTTCACTGTGGCAGTATCAACCATACCCCCATTCAACTCAAAAGCAATACCCTGGGATTATGTCGCCGAGGCTCGGTGGAAGGGGAAGGCCAAGGTAGAGGAATAAGACGCAGCACAAGGAATGACTAGAACCGGGAGAGCCTATACACCCGAACACCTGGGAGGTTCAAGTAAAGAGGCCACTGCTATGCAACCTATCATTGAGACTGGGCCAGATGACCTATGGAGGAAAGTACAGGCAAAGGAGTAATCTGTTGTTGACCATCTGAGCAAAGTCCCTGCTCAGATATCCATCCTATCACTCTTGAAAAATTCAGAGGCACACAAGAATGCTTTAATGAAAGTGTTGAGCGAGGCTTATGTACCCAATAACATCACCGGTGAAGAAATGGCCAACATGGTTGGGCAAGTACTAGAAGGTCATAAGATCATCTTCCACGAAGATGAGCTACCACCCGAGGGACGGAATCACAATCGAGCATTGCATATTACAGTGCAATTTGAAGACGAGTTCAATGCCGAGGTTTTGGTTGATGGAGGTTCGAGCCTAAACATTTGTCCATTGGACACTCTGAAAAGGTTGGACAAAGGTTTCCATGAGATACAGGCAGGAAGCATGAATGTGAAGGCTTTTGATGGGTCCCAGAGGGCCACGATCGGGGAAATCAACCTTTGTTTGCAAATGGGGCCAACTTTGTTCGATGTTGACTTTCAAGTACTTGACATACCAGCCTCATATAACCTTCTGTTGGGCCGGCCATGGATCCATGCTGCTGGAGTCGTGCCTTCCACGCTACATCAAGCCATGATGTTTGAATGGAACCTCAAAGAGGTAATCATTCATGGAGACGGAAGTAACCCCATCTACATTAGTGAGACCATCCCGGCCATTGGACATAGAAGAAGGCTAGGAGGGGAAACCTACCATCACATCGAACGGGTCAATGCTGTCGAGAAGGACAAGTGGTGAAGTAACAAGATAAAAAGTATATTACCATGGTCTGGATATGAACCCAGCAAAGGATTGGGAAAGAACCTCCAAGGTATCACTATACCAATACGGCTGAAAAATCATGGTACCACCTTTGTGCTCGGATATAAATACACATGGGAAAAATATAATGATTGGTCGCCTCCATGGCGCGGACCATACTACCCACTTTAGCAGCCAGTGCCACGTCTTGAAGAAGCTTTTCACCAAGCTGACACAATATGGGGGACCGCGGAAGAAGAAGCGCTAGCAGGGTTGAGGAATTTGTTCTTGGAGGATGAGGACATGGATTGCAGTGCCATAATTGAGGAGGAGGAGGAAGAAGGCCCCAATATTCAGACTGTGGCGAAGGGAGCTTGGCAGAATTTACATCTATAAGCCATTCTAGGCATTTAAGATTTCCCGTAATTTTGTTTTAAGTTTTACTTGTTTCAAAATAAATGCCAGATTCATCGAGTCGTACTTTGTCTGGATAGTTTTCTTCAAGTTTTAATCAAATGAATTTGCTCTTTATTGTTCACTACTATCTTTACATTTTTCTTTTCTACAGCATTATTATTACTTTTCCTGATGAACCAGTGGCTGTGACATGTAATGAGGCAACGCAATATGAGAATAGTGATTCAAAGGAAGAGGATGAGATACCTGTGCAAATTGTCAGGGAGGTTGAAAATTTTGAGAATAAGCCTAAGTCCAATCTGGACGAGACCGAAGCGGTAAATTTGGGAGATGCCGAAACCGTCAAGGAGACCCGCATCAGCATTCACTTGTCACCAACAGAGAAAGGAGAGTACATCCAGTGCCTAAGAGAGTATGAGGACATTTTCGCATGGTCATATGATGACATGACCGGTTTGAGCACGTCCATAGTGGCCCACAAGTTGCCCACTAATCCCATGTGTCCGCCAATCAAGCAGGAAGTCAGAAAGTTCAAACCAGACATGAGCCTAAAAATCAAGGAGGAAGTTACCAAGCAGATCAAAGCTAAAGTTCTCAGGGTGGTTGAGTACCCAACCTAGTTAGCTAATGTTGTGCCAGTTCCTAAGAAGGATAGGAAGGTTAGAGTATGCGTCGACTACCGAGATCTAAACAGAGCAAGTCCCGAGGACGACTTCCCACTGCTAAATATACACATCCTGATCGATAACTGCGCCAAGCATGAACTCCAATCCTTTGTAGATTGCTTCACGGGTTATCACCAGATTTGGATGGATAAAGAAGAAGCAGAGAAGACAACCTTTATTACACCATGGGGTGTGTATTGTTGCAAGATGATGGCATTTGGTTTGAAGAACGCTGGGGCCATTTACAGGAGAGCCATGAAAACCATATTCCATGATATGACACACAAAGAAATAGAGGTGTATGTGGACGACGTCATCATCAAATCCAAGAGGGCGGCAGACCACGTAGCATACTTGAGTAGGTTCTTCAACAGACTAAGGAAATACAACATGAAACTAAACCTCGCCAAATGTGCATTCGGGGTTCCCGCAGGAAAGTTATTGGGGTTCATTGTCAGCCGTCGAGGGATCAAACTAGATCTTTCAAAAGTCAAGGATATTCAGGAGTTACCGCTGCCAAGGAGCAAAAAAAGAAGTGATGAGCTTCCTAGGGCGTCTCAATTATATCAGTCGCTTCATAGCACAGTCCACAGTCATATGTGAAACCATCTTCAAGATGCTGAGGAAAGATGCCGAAACAAGTTGGACCGAAGATTGTCAGAAAGCTTTTGACAAAATCAAGGAGTACCTGTCCACACTACCGGTCCTAGTCCCGCCAGAGCCAGGACGACCTTCGCTACTCTATTTATCTGTACTAGATGGAGCCTTCGGATGTGTTTTGGGACAACATGGCGAAATAGGAAGGAAAGAGCAGGCCATATACTACTTGAGCAAAAAGTTCACACCTTACGAAGCACGGTACTCTCTGGTTGAATCCACTTGCCGTGCTTTAACCTGGGCAGCTGAAAAACTAAGGCATTACTTCTGTGCCTACACTACATAGCCCATATCTAGGATGGATCCTCTAAAGTACATATTCCAGAGACCCATGCCGACTGGAAAGTTGGTCAAATGGCAGATACTATTAAGTGAGCTCGATATCGTCTACGTAACTCAAAAGGCCGTCAAAGGGAAAGCATTGGCAGATCACCTTGCTGAAAACCCGGTGGGAGGAGAATAAGAACCCTTGAAAACGTATTTTCCTGACGAAGAGGTATCTTTCGTGGGAGAAGACATTACTGAAACATATGATGGTTGGAGGATGTTTTTCGACAGAGCCGCAAATATAAAAGGAGTGGGCATAGGAGCAGTTTTGGTATAGAATTGGGTCAGCATTATCCGGTATCTGCTAAACTCAGATTTCCATGCACCAACAACATGGCAGAATATGAAGCCTGCATACTAGGGCTCAATATGGCAGTCGACATGAATATTCAGGAGCTGCTGGCGATCGGTGATTCAGATTTGGTTCTGCACAAGGTACAAGGAGAATGGGCCACCAAGAATTCTAAGATATTGTCGTATCTGCACCACGTGCAGGAATTGAGAAAGAGGTTTACGAAGATAGAATTCCGACATGTGCCCAAAATTCAGAACGAGTTTGCCGATGCATTGGCCACTTTGTCATCCATGATACAACATCCAGATAAGAACTACATTGATCCCATTCCGGTGAAGATCCACAATAAGCCGGCATATTGTGCTCATGTCGAGGAAGAAGCAGATGGAAAACCTTGGTTCCACGACATCAAAGAATACTTATCAAAATGAGAATACTGGAGCATGCAAATCACACTCAGAAACGCACACTACGGAGACTGTCGAATCACTTCTTCCACAGCGGAGGGAACTTGTACAGAAGAACTCCCAGTTTGGGCCTACTAAGATGTGTTGACTTAAAGGAAGCTTCTAAGTTACTTGAGGATGTGCATATTGGGACGTGTGGTCCCCACATGAATGGTTTCGTCTTGGCTAAGAAGATACTCAGGGCAGGTTACTTCTAGATGACCATGGAGACGGATTGCATTCAGTATGTCCGCAAATGCTTTCAATGTCAAGTGCATGCCGACATGGTAAAAGTGCCGCCTAACGAGCTCAATGCAACAAGCTCACCTTGGCCATTCGCCGCCTGGGGAATGGATGTTATTGTTCAAATTGACCCCACTACTTCAAACGGGCACATGTTTATTCTGGTCGCCATCGATTATTTCACAAAATGGGTAGAGGCCACATCTTACAAATTTGTAACCAAGAAGGTCGTCGCAGATTTATTCAAGGATCGTATCGTCTGCCGATTCGGAGTTCCCTAGTCCATTATTACTGACAATGCTGCCAACCTCAGCAGTGATCTGATGAAAGCTATATAGTGAAGCTTTCAAAATCCAGCACAAGAATTTCACAGCCTATAGACCTCAGATGAATGGAGCCATAGAAGCTGCCAACAAAAACATCAAGAAGATACTAAGGAAAATGGTAGATAACCACAAACAATGGCACGAGAAGTTACCCTTTGCCCTGTTGGGGTACCGCACCACGGTTTGCACATCAACCGGGGCAACTCCATCATGCATGAGGCTAATCCTTGCCTCCCCATTTGCATGAGACTAATCCTTGACTCCATCCTACATGAGGCTAATCCTTGCCTCCTATTTGCATGAGTCTAATCCTTGACTCCATCCCGCATGAGGCTAATCCTTGCCTCCCTATTTGCATGAGTCTATTCTTTGACTCCATCCTGCATGAGGCTAATCCTTGCCTCCCTATTTGAATGAGTCTAATCCTTGACTCCATCATGCATGAGGCTAATCCTTGCCTCCATACTTGCATGAGGCTAAACCCTGCCTCCATACTTGCACAAGTCTAATCCCCGATTCCCTATTTTGCATGAGTCTAATCATTGACTCCATGAGGCTAATCCTTGCCTCCGTATTTGCATGAGGCTAATCCTTGCCTCGCCGTCTGCATGGAACCAAGCGATGGCCCTCTTTGTACAAATATTGCTCTATTTTTAGTGCTATTTATTTACTTTTCGATCGGGCTAAGCTCTGCCCTCCATTTCACAAGACTAGCCTTATCTTATTAACATCATATTACTATATATCATGGGCTGAAATATCGCCAATCTATCCGAAGGCGTCATTGTCTAAAAGCATCATCCGCATAGCCGGAAGACACCATGCCATGGCCTAAAGATCTCTCAAAACTTGCATATTATTATTCAAAGGCATCATGGTTCGGGGGCACCATCTTCATGGCCCGAGAACAATCATTTCATAGCCTTCGAATCCCTCACTAAACAATTCATGGACCAGGACGTCATGGTCCAAGGACGTCATCTTTGATCGTCAAAAGACAACTTTCATGGTCCGAAGGGAACTTGCATCATGTTTATTGCATAGTATACGCTTGTATTGCTTCTATTTGCAGGAAACCCGGCAAGCAACGACTATCTCAGCAGGAGTGATCCCACTCTAGTTCTCCCGACCATATCGAGTCTAACCTCTTCCATAAAACCGTTCATTTGACCAGCCTTAGATGTGGTGTTCGTCCTTGAAATGACTTCATCGGTATACTTCGCCGATGAATCTGGAACTATACATGGCCTGATTGTTGTAAAACCAGGGATATGTAGGCAGCTCAGAAGCCGGGGTGCGGCCTAATCTCTGGAACTGTTTCGCTCGGTCAAAATTGGCCAACATTTCTTTACCCGAAAACTCTTTCATCCTTCCCGGGTAAAGAGGGGCAGCTGTTGATACCCAATTTTTCCCTATATATTTTTTATATGCATAAATACTTCCAAAATAGCACATATAAGCATGCACAAGGTTTTTATAAATTTTCTCATAATTTTAAGGATTTGAATTGATTTATCTCCTTCCCTTTTATTCATAAAATCTTCAAAATTATCCCTCAAATTATTGTTATGATGATTTAGTCATCTAATTTCTATATTTATGCCAAAATATGGTTAAAATATTTTTTGTGCATTTTTATAGTTGCATTTTGTATTTTTAAAGCTAAATTGCATATAATTGCAATATTAGCCTTATTACCGTATAATTACAGTTATATGCATAAAATTGGTCTCCCATATTTTTAAAATATTAAATATCTATTTTAAATAATTTTAATAAACAAAATTATTTTCCAGAAATTATTTATTATTTATTATAAATTATATGGGAAAAATTGGCTATTTAAAATATAATCAGATTTGCCTTTCAATTTCGGCCTAATTTCAACCCAACACCCAGCCAAATTCTTGATTAAATTACCCGACCCTGGCCCTAAATACTCCTACTCGACCCAAGACCCCATCAGATCCTGGCCGTTGATCTAAAAGATCAACGGCCCTCGTTAAAACATGCCTTTTTAATTCCAAACGACCCCCTAACCCTTATCACTTCTCTACATCCGCCGCCCTAAAATTCCCTCTACTCTCAAAACGCTCTCAACCTAACCCAAATCTTCAACCGCCGACCTCCCATCTGTCGAACCTCCTTTTTACCAACCCGAGGGTATGTAAGAGTTTTTCCAATTAAAGTGACATTATTTGAAATGAGATTATTTAATTAATCAGAGTCGCAACTTGGAATAATTTAAATGGTGTCCCAAGTCACCGGTTTATTTTAAATCCCAAATCGAGGAAGTTTTTATTTTAAAGTCTGCGAACCAGAAATTCTAGATAAGAAACTCTATTAACCCGGGAGAAGGTGTTAGGCATTCCCGGGTTCTGTGGTTCTAGCACGGTCGCTTAGTGATTATTACTTGGCTTAAGTTGTCTAATTACTTATTTTAGGACCTATGTGCATTTACCTTTTACCGCTTTTAATCACTTGATTTATCCGTAATTAAAGAATTGAGTTACGCGTACGTATACTTTTCTCTTTTGGCGCGTCAAAATTATGTCACGCGAACGTGTCCACAATTAATAACGCTTTGTTTATTTTATTAAGAAAAAGTTTGGTTGAAGTTGCGCGGATGGATCCCTCGGGTTACTTTAGAATTAAATTCGCAATTATGTTACGCGAACGCATACATAATGGCAATACTAATCTAAATCAGACCTAAAGCAAACTACGATTATTTAAGGTTATTTTTATACTATGTTAACATTTACATGAGGGCCATGGGTTATTTAATGCAAAATGGTACACCTCGAATTATTCTAAAGGAATTGTGTTCAATTAAGGAATTCTAGAGATGTTCTTACTTATAACCAACTTAAGTTTAACCGAAAGCTATTGATTATAAACAGGTTTTGGGGTACATGCATTGGACCTTAATCATTTTTTGGAACACGGGGAATTGGCCGGTGGTGGCTTATTAAACAAATCAGCTTTGAAAGCTGTAATTGGGCTCCTGATTTGGCCCAATCAATCAAAAGGCTTCAGGATATCATTGCTGAATCTGAATTAAGCAGCCTACATTAGGTTTAGATTTAGGCGGGCCCATCTGCGACTACTAATTGGCTGGGCCTATCTACCTTAGCACTTTGAGCCCAAACTTACACATTTTTGCCAAAAATTGTAACCCAATTCACTTCTAATTATAAAGATCAGAATTCGGGAGTCGAAATGCAATTCAAGTTCTGAAAATTAAATGCATTGCTCATGATAAAATAAGGACATGTGTTTATAATTTACAACTGAATCAGGCTATTAGGCTTAAGGCCTAGGCCCAGACTTGTCACAATTGGTTTTCCTTCTCTGGACTATGTCTGCCCTCTATTAGTCTAAATAAAAATGGGCCTTGAAGGTCTGGCCCATGGCCTTAGCCATTATCATGCTTACAAAGATCCAATAATAAACGACTACACATTTAGGCAGCAGCTGTTTGAAATTACTGAAAACAAGACTTAATTTACATTACTGCAAATAAAATGAAAAAAAAACTTTCCAAAATTACATCATAACCTATTAATACATGAAGTAACTATAGAAATGAAACTAATCTATTACAAGTTCTGTGCAATTAATAACCTAAAGAAAGGAGTTGCCTCTTTTGAACATGGCTGGTCCATCAAAGCTCGGTATCATCTTGTATTAGAACAGCCGTATCCAAATGTCAGCTTTTGAACCTGCGAATTTGGTCAACTAGTGACCAAATCTGCAGGTACTAGCCCCAAATTAGCTAACAACTTTGCAACCATTCTCATACCCAAACAACAGATATAACACACAATGTTTAGTACACTATCAGCTATCATATCTAATTCTGGGCCTTAACACATGCTGATTTGGCCAATCAATGGCAAAATTTACAAGTTATGGCCTACTTACTTTCTAACAAGGCATGCATTATACCAAAATTATTTAAAAGCAAGAAAGGCATGAATAACTACTGAAAGAGCTAAAGCAAAAGAGAATCAGTAGAAAGTTTCAACTTATGCAAGTCCATATTTCAACATTTTTTAAGAAGACTACATAATCAAACCCAACACAAGTGCTCATATCAGTGTATTTCTATGTGCAATCATGTCAGTTAACTCCCAGAATATGCTAATCAACAAACACCAAAGGAAAAATATTCATTTTGTTACATACATTCTTGTAAACTTGATATGTATCATTTATCAATCAAAACAGTTACATAGGGAAGGACTTGAATTAGTACCTTAAACAGCAAAAGGTCAGCAACTTCTTAGATATGAAAGCACCGATTGAAGAGGATCAAGAGAAGAAAAAAGTAGCAGCAGAAAACTCAGAACAACCCAGCAGCTTAGTGAAACCTAGAGTTTCAAAAACCAAAACCAGCCATTTGAAAAGAAAACCAGAATTTCCAAAGAAGACCCCTCAGAAACATCCTCCTAATTTCAAACCATTATTTCTAGCTTGTAAAGAATCAGAAAAATGAGAAGTTTTGAAATTTTCTCAAGATTTCAGGAGTCTGAACTTTCAGAAAGAAAATAGAGCTTTTTTGTGCAGTAAAAATGATGTTCAAGGTGTATTTTTCAGAATGGGAGGACCTACCTATATGTAGGCTACCTAGGGAGGGTATATCTTGGGTCTATTCCTTATCCTAGACCTCTGAAAATAGTACAATACAACTGTCCTTCCTAGCATCTTTTGTAACAGCTAGGACAGGTGTACATTTTTTATTTTTTAGCCTAAGTAAAAATCCCATTTTACCCTTTAAGCTACCACTTATTTCAGTTTTTAACCTAACTTTTTAGGTTCAGTTGAGTCCCTAAGGTTTCTATTTGTTGACAAATTAGGACAAACAAAACAAACCTGGAAAAAAATCAAAAAACCTGAGGGAGTCAAGTGACTGTAATCCTGAACATAACCTAAATTAACCAATACACAGAAATGCCTACCTTGATAAGCCTAAGAATTGAGGCTAACAACTAATAAACTTAACAATGAATGCAAATAAGACTTAGAACTCAAACTATCAATTTCAAATTTAGGCAATTCGAACAACAAACTACCTAATAATTGATTACAAAAATGGAATCATGGAGGCAAAACAGAGTAGGCATCAAACAAACCCCTAATTAAACTAAAATCATGCAATGCAAACATGCTTTAATGCATCAAGAACAACCAAGCAATTAAGCAATCTTGAAGAAAAGAAAATTCTAAACCTAAACATGTGGTTAATCACAAGTGAACCTGAAGAGGGAAAACCAGAGCAAACAAATTCTCAAAAACCTAAACATTAACCTAAATAAATCTGAACCAAAGCTACTTGAATTTCTAGTGATGGGATTTAAAAATATGCTTCGGCTATTCTAAAAAAGATAGATGCTAGAAATTAGAACAAATAAAAAAAAAGAAATCTAAATCATGTGTCTAAGACAAAAAAAAAGAACACCGAATACGCAGAGGAAAAGAAAACAGACAAAAGCAAGCAATGAGAGTGCGAAGAATTACCTAGACTTGTTTTTAACAGGACAGACCGGCTATGACCTTTGACCTAACTCCCTCAAGGCAACGTGAACTCGAAGTAACATTAGTCGATTGTTCTCAACAAGGAACAGTCGACTAATGCAAGTTTAGGGTTCAGCCAACCAAACAGATACGTAAAATCAGAAAGGGGGAAATAATTAGGGTTCAGGGAATCTTAGATTCATGATTCGAAGGAATCGGCGGGTATTTTTGGGAAATTGAGGGTAGGGTAGTGGTGAGGGAAGATTGAGGATCATATGGTGTGAATTTGGGGCTTTTTGGGCGATTTAGGGTTTTTGAATCTCAGATTTGAGATTCGAAGTTTTTGAGGGTGATTCGAGGGGATTGGGTTGGAGATATGGGCTGAGGAGGTGAAGGGGGGTTCAGGGTGTATATTTGGGTAGCTTTGGACCACCGGAACTACCGTGAGGCGATTTCCGACGAGTGGTTTGTGGCGGAGGCGGTGATGGAATATAAGGGCGGCTAGGGTTCGCTCTTGGGAGAGAGGAGAGACTGAATGAGAGGTCTTTTAGGGGTAGGGGGCTCCGTTCGGACAGTGCTATTGTAGGGGATTAATCAGTTCCCAGCCGTTGGATCTATGATGATCAACAGCTGGGATTTACAAGGGCTAAAACGGGGTCGTTTGGGTTAAATGGGGGCTGGACCGGGTAGCCTTGATTAGGTCCTGGGTTGAAGGCGGATTTGGGAACGGATTTGGGCCAGATTTGGGTATGAAATTAGCCCAAAATTCAAAAATAACACCCTTTTTTTTCAATTGTCTTCTTATTTTCCTTTTTCTTTTCATTTCTCTTTTTTTTTAATTAAAAATCCTAAGATTAAAAACCTAAATTAATCTAAAAAATATGAAGTTAAACTAATTATCTAATTACAAAAATTATAAAAACGACTTAATCCTAAATTAAAAGTGAAAAAATCAATAATCTAAATAAAAGGAGAAAAAATGTAAAAATGGGCCATTTATTGTGATTTTCAGTTTTAATAAAGCAAATAATTACTGATTAATTCCTAACAATGTAAAAATAAAGCCTAAATGCAATGCATGATTTTTTAAGGATTTTTCATGATTTAAATAAAAATTAAACATGCACAAAAATACGAACAATAAAAAATTCTACAAAAATTCCCAAAATGGCAAATAATTAACAGAAAAATCTATTTTCTTGGGATTTTATAGGAGTATTTCGTATAGGGGAAAAATCACATGCTCACAACTGCCCCTCATTGCTTGGAAACACGAAGGATTTTCGGGCAGAGATAAAATGAGCAATTACGAGGGATTTTTGCCCGTTCGAAACTCCATGGGATGCATCTTTTGAAAAAGCCTGAACGAACCTTGCTTCGGAGGTTGCCTACATATCCTTGGCTATAAAGGAATCAGGTCAGTGTAGTTCTGAAAGTTTTGGTAGCTGGGACTACCGAAGAACTGTGATTTCACTGCTATTGCTGCTGTTTCTGCTTGCTGAGCTCCTTATTACACCAAAATGAAAGATAAGAAGCTAAACTAGCTAAGCCTATCAGCTACGAGTTACAAGATTCCTATCTATAAACCTTCTAAAGCTTGATCTTGAGTCTTGAACGGTTCTTCCTGCAGACTCTAATCTGAATCTTGATGCTCGTTAACTACAACCGCTGGTTCATTCTTCTTCAGCTTTTTAGATCAAGGCGGGACATGCGAAGCTTGTGACTTCAATCAAATTTTGAGTAGTCCGCATCTTTTCTCCGCTTTTGCACCTTGAGTTCAATATTTTTTCTTGTTTCTTCTTTTCTTTTATTTGGGTTGAGACTTCTTCTTTTGGTCGTTTCAAACCTTGTGCCTCACGGTGAAAACCTGTTTAGGCACCAAAGCAAACAAACGAACGAAATTTTTCTGCCCCAGTTTTCACTAGGAAAATTTCGTGATTATTGTAACAAAAATCTATACTGTCTCTTTATTTGAAAGCAAATAAAATAAGGATTGCATATCCTTGGGAAAAAGAGATTAGGGAGTGGAGACCCTATATCTAAAATAAATTCAACCAGGGAGTGGAGACCCTATGTTGGAAAAGCGACTAGGGAGTGGAGACCCTATGTCTAAAAATAAACTCAACTAGGGAGTGGGGACCCTATGTTGGAAAAAACGACTAGGGAGTAGAGACCCTATGTCTAAAATTAAACTCAACTAGGGAGTGGAGACCCTATGTTGGAAATGCGACTAGGGAGTGGAGACCTTATGCCTAAAAATAAACTCAACTAGGGAGTGGAGACCCTATTTTGGAAAGGCGACTAGCGAGTGGAGACCCTATGTCTAAAAATAAACTCAACTATGGAGTGGAGACCCTATGTTGGAAAAAGCGACTAGGGAGTGAAGACCCTATCTCTAAAACTAAACTCAACTAGGGAGTGAAGACCCTATGTTGGAAAGGCGACTAGGGAGTAGAGAACCTATGTCTAAAAATAAACTCAACTAGAGAGTGGAGACCCTATGTTGGGAAGGCGACTAGGGAGTGGAGACCATATGTCTAAAAATAAACTCAACTAGGGAGTGGAGACCCTATGTTGGAGAGGTGACTAGGGAGTGGAGACCCTATGTTGGAAAAGCGACTAGGGAGTGGAGACCATATGTCTAAAAATAAACTCAACTAGGGAGTGGAGACCCTATGTTGGAAAAAACGACTAGGGAGTGGAGACCCTATGTCTAAAAATAAACTCAACTAGGGAGTGGAGACCCTATGTTGGAAAGGCGACTAGGGAGTGGAGACCCTATGTCTAAAAATAAACTCAACTAGGGAGTGGAGACCCTATGTTGGAAAGGTGACTAGGGAGTGGAGACCCTATGTCTAAAAATAAACTCAACTAGGGAGTGGAGACGCTATGTTGGAAAACACGACTAGGGAGTGGAGACCCTATGTCTAAAAATAACTTCAACTAGGGAGTGGAGACCCTATGTTGGAAAAGTGACTAGGGAGTGGAGACCCTATGTCTAAAAATAAACTTCAACTAGGGAGTGGAGACCCTATGTTGGAAAAGTGACTAGGGAGTGGAGACCCTATGTCTAAAATAACTTCAACTAGGGAGTGGAGACCCTATGTTGGAAAAGGCGACAGTGGAGACCCTATGTCTAAAATAAACTCAACTAGGGAGTGGAGACCCTATGTCTAAAATAAACTCAACTAAGGAGTGGAGACCCTATGTTGGAAAGGCGACTAGGGAGTGGAGACCCTANGTTTGAACGGTGTGGTTTTTGGCCTTGATTGTTTTGGTATTGGCCCAACTCTTTTGATGAAAACCTCTACTGCTCGCTAGCTTTCTAGAGGTCGATCTCTCTTCTAAAACCAGGGACCTTGACTTTCCAAAATTTCACATGATGGTTCGCCCGTGTAGGGCTTTGGCCTTTTCATCTTATTCTGCCTTTATGGGAACTTGACTTTGGATTTCTTTCCTTTTTAATAAATTTGAACCTGGAGCATCGGCCATCATGGCCAGTCGAGATCGACTTGATGCACCTGCTGAGGGTGGATGCTTTTCTTTGGATTTGGCTTTTGTTAAGCAGAAACCTGTAAAACCAATCTTGCCATCTTTTCTTTGTATCAGTTTCGAAGAGGGGGTAGACCGAAAGGAACTCAAAGAAAGGTAAACAAAGGACAGGATAATGAATCTAACGAGAAGCGTCCCTTTCGGGGGAAAGAAAGAAGGACTTATCTGGAGTGCATGCAGACTTCAATAGACATGACATGCTTCTTGGACTGGATGCCCGATCTGCGCAGCCATCCAATCTCGCAAAAATCCTTCATAATCCATATCTCAAAACCGAGAAACCTTGCCAGGACTCTTGTCAGTGCCGATGGTTGTAAGGAATTCCCTCTTTTCGATCAATGGCGCCCTTTGCGGGTTTTCGTCAATAGACCTCTCTCATTTCTCTTCTTACCGTCGCCTTATAGTGCTCTTTGCGAGTTTTCACTAACAAGACTCTCTCATTTTTCAGTTTCTCTGCTCACCATCGCCTTACGGTGCCCGTGTGGGTTTTCACCAACAAGACTCTCTCATTTTATTTCTCTCATTTTGATTGCAACGGATCCATGCAGCTGCGTTCTCTGATTTTGAACATCTTTTATCGATTGATCGGAAGGACTTGAACAGGATTTGGGGTAAAAAGAGTTTGGATTTAAATACAACTTTGGAACCTTTCAGGCGGGATCATTGCCGAACCATCGTAACATCTGCCTAGGTTTCGCTTTGGGGAGATTTGGATTTTGTTTTGGTGTGACTGAACCCCAGAGAGAGGCTGACTACGTATCCTTTCGGAATCAAGTCGAACGTAGTTCAGGGAAAACTTTTTTTTTATTTGATTTTTTTTATTGATTTTTTTACTAACGTTTTCGGGTTCCAAAGTGGGTAATCAAAGAAAGGTAACCGGCTCAAAGGGTTAGCAAAGGGTAGAAGTGTTTGGGGTAGCGAGAATGAAAGCCTTCGTCATCCCAATCAGATAATTTTATTGCTGCAGAAAGATTAAACATAATACCTTTTGACTGCGTCTGCATTTACAGCTGTTTCGGGATCATTTCCTTCAATGTCTCCCAAGTACAATGCCCCTTTTGGCAACAGCTTTCTTATAATGTATGGACCTTTCCAGTTTGGCGCGAACTTTCCTTTTGCTTCTTGGCGGTGGGGGAGAGTACGCCTCAACACGAGTTGCCCCACTTCAAAGTTCCTAGGCCGCACTTTCTTGTTGTAGGCACGGGCCATTCTTTGTTGATACAACTGCCCGTGGCAGACTGTGGCCATTCGCTTTTCATCAATCGGGGTTAACTGTTCTAGACGGGTTTTGACCCACTCACTGTCCTCAATTTCAGCTTCAACAATGATTCGGAGGGAAGGATTTCAACTTCTGCGGGTATTACAGCTTTAGTGCCATAAACCAAAAGATAGGGTGTATATCCCATCAATGCAAATGGCAACTTCTCATGCCATTGTCTAGAACTCTGGATCATCTTTCTAAGAATCTTCTTGATGTTCTTGTTTACTGCTTCAACGGCACCATTAGCTTTGGGTCGATAAGGGGTAGAATTCCGATGTGTGATCTTGAATTGTTCGCATATCTCCCTCATCAAATGACTATTCAAGTTCGCAGCATTGTCCGTAATAATAGTTGCAGGAATACCAATACGGCAAATGATGTTGGAGTGCACGAAGTCCACCACTGCTTTCTTAGTGACCGCTTTGAGAGTAATTGCTTCAACCCATTTTGTGAAGTAGTCGATTGCAACTAGTATGAATCTATGCCCATTTGAAGCTTTTGGCTCGATTGGCCCAATGACATCCATACCCCAAGCGACGAATGGCCATGGTGCTGACATGGGATGCAGTTCTGAGGGAGGTGCATGAATCAGGTCACCGTGTACCTGACACTGATGACATTTTCTGACGAAGCTGAAGCAATCCTTTTCCATGGTGATCCAGTAATACCCTGCTCGAAGGATTTTCTTTGCAAGGACGTGTCCATTCATATGCGGCCCACATACTCCTGCGTGTACTTCATTCATGATTCTTCCGGCCTCTTGGGCATCCACACATCTCAAAAGGTTCAAATCTGGAGTCCTTTTGTGCAGAACTTCTCCACTCAAGAAGAAACCACCGGCGAGCCTTCTAATGGTTCTCTTTTGTTCTCCATTGGCTTGCTCGGGATATTCCTTCGTTTTCAAAAACATCTTGATATCATGGTACCAAGGCTGAACATTTGGCTCTTTCTCAACTGTATTGCAATACCCATGCCTTTCTCGGATTTGGATTTCTAACGGGTCAATGTGGACATTGCCTGGATATGGCAACATCGAGGCCAAGGTAGCGAGTGCATCGGCTAGCTCATTGTGAAACCGGGGGACGTACTTGAACTCGATGGATTTGAACCGTTTGCTAAGATCTTCCAGATGTTGCCTGTATGTATAACTTTGACGTCCCGAGTTTCCCATTCTCCCTGAGCCTATCAGATAATCAGATCTGAATCTCGCATGATTACCAATTCTTTCACATTTTGGTTTATTGCCATATTCATGCCCATAATGCAGGCTTCATACTCGGCAGTGTTGTTTGTGCAGAAAAACTGAAGCTTGGCTGTGGCTGGGTAGTGCTGACCAGTGGGTGAGATCAAGATTGCCCCAATCCCGACACCTTTTGCGTTCACAACTCTATCGAAGAACATTTTCCAAGCATTGGCGCCTTCTGAAATTACCTTAACTGAATTCGCTTCCTCGTACGAAAAGTAAGTACTCAAAGGCTGATATTCATCATCAACAGGGTTTTCAGCTAGGTGATCCGCTGGAGCTTGAGCTTTTATTGCTGTGCGAGTGACATAGACTATGTCGAACTCAGTGAGGAGGATTTGCCATTTTGCTAACCTCCCTGTGGGCATCGGCTTCTGGAATATGTACTTTAAAGGATCCAACCTGGTGATGAGGTAAGTGGTGTAGGCCAACAGGTAATGCCTAAGCTTCTGAGCGACCCAAGTTAGGGCGCAGCAAGTCCTTTCCAACAAGGTATATTTGGCTTCATAACTAGTGAACTTCTTGCTCAAATAGTATATTGCCTGCTCTTTCTTCCCGGTCACATCATGTTGCCCGAGGACACATCCGAAGGAATTCTCCAAGACTGTCAAATACAAAAACAAAGGCCTCCCAGGTTCGGGTGGGACCAAGACTGGCGGATTCGACAGATATTCTTTGATTTTGTCAAAGGCTTCTTGACACTCATCTGTCCATTTAATCGCTGCATCTTTCTTCAACAGCTTGAATATGGGCTCACATGTGGAAGTCAACTGAGCAATGAACCGGCTGATGTAGTTCAACCTTCCCAACAAGCTCATAACCTCTTTCTTGGTTCTCGGAGGAGGTAAATCCCGAATAGACTTTATCTTCGTTGGATCTAGCTCAATGCCCCTCCGACTGACTATAAATCCCAAAAGTTTCCCAGACGGAACTCCAAATGCACATTTAGCCGGGTTTAGCTTCAAATCATACTTGCGCAGACGCTCAAAGAACATTCTCAGGTCCCGAACATGGTCATCTTGTGTTTTGGACTTAATGATCACATCGTCCACATACACCTCGATTTCTTGGTGCATCATGTCATGAAAGATGGTAGTCATAGCTCTCATGTATGTTGCCCCGGCGTTCTTCAGACCAAAAGGCATGACCCTGTAACAATAGGTGCCCAGGGTGTGGTGAAGGCTGTCTTTTTCGCATCTTCTTCATCCATCAAGACCTGATGATATCCAGCATAAAATCCACGAAAGACTGTATCTCATGTTTGGCACAGTTGTCAACGAGGATGTGGATGTTTGGCAAAGGAAAGTTGTCCTTGGGACTTGCTTTGTTCAGATCTCGATAGTCAACACACACTCGGTTCTTCCCAGTTTTCATTGGCACTGGGACTACATTAGCCAACCATGTTGTGTATCGGACCACTCTATTCACACCCGCTTTCAACTATTTGGTGACCTCTTCTTTGATCTTCTCACTAATGTCAGTTTTGAATTTCCTCTATTTTTGCTGGACAGGGGGACAATCGGGGTAAGTTGGCAATTTGTGCACCACTAGATCAACACTTAATCCTGGCATATCATCGTAGGACCAAGCAAACACATCTTTGAATTCAAACTAAAGCTGGATCAGTGCATCCCTAGTTCTTTCATCTGTGTGAATGCTTATCATGGTTTCTTGGACCTTTCCTGAACTACCCAAATTTACTGGCTCAGTTTCATTTAGATTTGGCCTAGGCTTATTCTCAAATTGTTCCAATTCTCGATTTATTTCCCTAAAAGCCTCTTCTTCATCGTATTCCAGTTCTTGATTCATTATTTTACAATTAGACAGCGTGTTTGGATCTGGGCATGAAGTACGCAAGCATGTCATGATATTTAAAGCCGCATTATTAGAACTGAAAGAAGAAATAAGAAAAAGTAACAAAAATCAGAAAGAATAAAGAGAGAGATTCATGAACGATGAAATATTGATTTCATTTCATTGAATTTTGAAGATAACAGGGTTTACATTGGAATTTAAAGACAGTAAACTAAAAGAGACACCCAAGTTACACCTTGGGATAACTCGTGATGTAGAAAAGGTGGCAAGACTGGACTACCGGGATTCCCGCCTGACTGGGAACGAAGTAGGGTTCCAGTTTTGCAACTTGGCATTGGGCCCCATATAAAGCACCTCAGCGCTGCTCGAGCCTTCTCCCGGCTGGACCATGTGGGTTTCATACAGCATCTGCCTCATAGCTTCACATATTTCTTCTATTTCTTCGGCCGTGAAGGCCTTATCTTCCTCTTCTGTGTACTTGGGCTTGACGAATGTTTCAAACAGATGCGGGATTGGCTGAGGCAAAACCCAACCATTGTTCTTTCGGTCATTTACCTATGTTTCATCAGCTGGCGTGGCCTGAAAACCCACACCACAGAACTTCTCGCTAGCAGCCAGAGTGATAGGTTCTGTGATACATTGCAATGATATCCTGAGTCCCTTCCCGAGCTTATTACCATGCCTAATCATTTCCTTGGCAACCATAATTGATGAATTTGAGAGAAAAAGTTGAGGACACGGGTTTCCTTCTTCACATTGGTCTGCGACCACAACCTTAAAAGCCTGATAGACTATATGTTCGCTACCTTCCCTAGCTTCAAGACATGGGACTTACGGGTCCCGATAAATTGATTGCTCGTCCTCTCCGTGGACCACGATCTCCTGATCTCCATATTCAAATTTCACCATATGGTGGAGAGTGGAAAGTACGGCCCCTACCGCGTGAATCCAAGGCCTTCCCAAGAGGAAATTATAAGAAGTGTCCATGTCTTGGACCTGAATGTTACCTCGAAATCCACAGGACCAATAGTCAAAATCAAATCGGTCTCGCCTATGGTGTCTCTTTTGATGCCATCAAAGGCACGCACACAGACATGGTTAGGCCTGATTCTCTCAGTCCCAATCTCCATTCTTTGCAAAGTTGAGAGAGGGCGGATATCAACTCCGGATCCGCTATCCAGCATGACTCTTTTCACATAGTACCCCTCACATTTAACTGTCAAATGAAGGGCTTTGTAGTGGGCAGCCCCTTCAAGGGGTAGATCTTTCTTGCTAAATGAGATCTGGTTGACTGCGAAGAATCTTTCTGCCATCCTTTCCAGTTGTTCAACAGTGGTTTCAATTGGAACATAAGCTTCATTGAGGGTTTTTATCAACACTTTCTGATGCTCGGTTGAGCTCACCAGCAGAGACAGGAGTGAGACCTGTGAAGGAGACTTCCAGAGTTGATCTATTACCTTATAGTCAGCGGTTTTCATTTTGCGGAAGAATTCTTCGGCCTCCTCAGCACTAACGGGCTTCTTGAGTGGGAAGTGCTTCTTTTTGGCTTTGTTCAAATCCTCCAAGTTAAGGTATTTCTCAGCTGGGTTAGCTTCATTTGCTTCCCCAGGACCTCTTTTCGTTTGTATGTCACTACCGCTCTGTTGTAATTCCATGGGACGGCAGTAGGGTCTGTCATGGGCTTCGGCAGTGCGCGGCCAATAACCACAGGCTCATTTAGCCTTGGTGAAATTACAGGCCCCCGTACCACATAGGTCCCTTTAGGCACGTACATCTTAGGTCTTTTGTTCAGCTCGAACCTTTTTGGAGGGCTCAATGTCATTCGTTCATTCCTGTGACCCCGGGGAACATAAGGAATGGCATCTTTTGGGGGTACTGCCTCGATTTTGGTTTCCACTTTCTTTTCTGCACTTTGGGGGGTGGGTTCATTCTTCTTCTCCCCCTTGTCTTGCTTTGCAGCAGCCTTTGGTTTCTATTCGACATCAGCGATGGCAATGGTGGCTTTCAAGGCGGGATCAAACACCTTATCTTCGCAAAACATTCCAATAACAGGTCCGTTGTTGTGGGCCGGTAATGGGTTGTTGGTCACATTAGGAATTTCTTATTCCTTCAGCACTATCCGTTTTTGCTCTATGAGATTCTCAACCGCCCTTTTAAGGGTCCAACAGTCTTCAGTGCCATGCCCTTCCGCTCCCGAATGGTAGGCACATCGAGCACCGGGTCGATAAGAGGGCGACTTTGGGATTTGCCTTGTTTGGGGTACGGGTGTCGCGCCCCCTTTTTTCCCTCCTTGCATCGGGAGAATCGGGTTTATGACATTTTGGGTATAGGGCAACTCGTTCCTTTTGGGAACTGGGTTTTGCATTTTGAAGAGTCGCCACCTAATGATTTGTGGTGCATTAGGACACCTACAAGGTTCATTTCTAAGCTTGTTTGATAACCAGAGATAGGAAAAACGCTTGAAATTATCCTAAGGGGAATGTGTTAGGCACCCCTCAGGATCCACTAGTGTGGTTCCCGGCCAGATAGTTCTTTGTGAATTTGGTGCAATTAACATATATATAGATAAGGCTCAAATAAGAGGGGATTTTAATACATAAATGTTTGAAAGTAAAACTAAGTTTGAAATAGCAATTATTAGAAGGCTGATTTTTGACAAAAAGTTATAATGCTTTAAAGGAAAAGGTAAGAGAGGGAGGGGGACGTAGGTTTATTTATAATATGGATCACATCAATGCAACACCCGGTAATCACTCCTCAAAAGAGGGGCTACACGTGGTATTAGCGCACTGGTCATCATATCCATATCTACCCTTCCCACCCTGTTAAGGTACTAAAGCGCGGATTGGTCTCGACCACAATTGCATGCTATTACCCGTCCCATTCCTATCAGTCCTAGAGGCACTGAGGACTACTATTCCTAAAAGGGAGGGATATTAGGCTGACTTTGAAGTTTCAAAGGTGAAAAAATCTAAGGCGACAAACAAAACACATAGGACTGCACATAAAAGGGGAAACACATAAAACACTGAAGGCTCATATACAACTCCTCAAACGAAGCAATCAAATAGCATGACTCAAACAACAATCAAGGTCTGAATCTAAAATACTAAGGCAGGGGGATCTTGAGTTGTTGAAGCAGACCAATTTATCACGTAACTCGGACAAGAAGTCCGAATCACGCTTGCTTGCTGGTTGTAGCAATTACTGGTTAACAGAAACGGGCTCAGTCTCATTTATTGTTATTACCTAAGGTTTGCCTAAGTGTTTGGGTGAGATCTTACAAACATGGTGTCTATTACTGGTTCGGAGTGGCAAAGCAGTAACAAATTTAAAAAAAGCGAACGGTTTGAGATAATATAGGCATGCTTGCTAAGGAGATTAGGTTACTTAAAAACTGGTTCAGAATAGACTGATTTTAAATTAGACTAGTTCCAGATTCTGCAGACGAGGGTATCCACTATTGCTGATTTTAATCCCTACGGACATGATATCTAACATTATTGATTTTAAACCCCTATAGGCATGATATCTAGTTGAATGATTTTAACTCCCATAGGCATGATATTTAAATGATGAAAATAAAACAGGCAGGATTTTACTTGGGAATTCCTATAGGCATGATTTCTATACATTATACTGATTTTAACATTATGAACATGAGATCTGCTTATAGTCGTTTAGATCCTAAAGCATGATTTCTAAGTGGTAACAAACGTGCATAATTTTAAATAAGTCCTATAGGCAGGTTATCTAGACATGAAGTTGAACATGCAGAATTAAAATGAACCCTATAGACATGGTGTCTAAATGCAGCATTGAACACGCAAGATTTAAAACCAGTCCTATAGGCATGCTTTCCAAATGCAGAATTGAATCACAAATCCTATAGGCATGTTTTCTACCCTTGAGCAGGCATAATTACCCATCCCTTTTTCACAAGCCACCCCCGAGTGTTAGTTACAAATTATTACAAACCAGAAATAATGAATTACATCAAAACTAAAAAAACAAAAGAAGTTACAACCAGAGGAAGCCCGATTCTTGACTTCCTCTCTGAGTTAGGGAATAAACCACCTCAAAATGCCATGTTTCAAAGCCTTTCTCAAACCTGGATGTGTCAGAGTTCCCTAAGGGTCTCAAGGGACCCCGGGCAGTGCTTACACCCAGGTTCACAAAAAACCAGATAGAGATGAGTGCAGTGTGGAAGGGCCAGCCCGTATGTGTCCAAGTTTAGAGGGAGCTCATGGGTCTCAAGGCAGGGCTCACACAAGAGGGGCAGAACTTAAGTTTAAGAATATGGTGAAAGTGCAGGAATAGAGATTTGAAAACTGAAGGGGTAAAGGAGAGGGATAAAGTGTGATGGGAAAACAGTAGTAGTAAAGCATAGAGTTAATAATTTTCATACACAGGGGTCAGGGGGATTGGGAATACATTGCAAAAAGCATATATCCTTTGGCAGAGATCAGTTTTGGGCATGCACAGTAATAGCTGGTGCTGGCATGCCTATAAACCAACCAGAACACACAACGTATAGAGGGGATAGGGAGGTTATGATCCCAGGGGATCAGGTTTGGGTCATGCACAGCAATGTCCAATGCTGTCATGCCCCAAACCAACCAAAAATATCAAACACATAGGGGATGGGGGTTTAAGATTCATAAACAATAATAAATGACTGACAGAATTCATAAGAGAGCATTAATTCAGAATAGAAAGGGGCAGATTACAACCATTATAATGGGACTTGACTAAACACAAACAGGAAACAAACAAGGGTGAAGGAAATAGTAAAGAAACATGTTGTTGTTGATGCTGAAAATTAGTTANTATATATATATATATATATATATATATATATGCACAGGTTTATCTAGTAGTCTGGTCTAGCCTCGTCCTACTTCGTCGGGGTTAGGCTAGGCACTTACCAGTACATGGGGTCGGTTGTGCTGATGCTACACTCTGTGCATCTTTTTGCACAGATCACAGTACCGGAGCAGCAGCTTTTGGACAGCAGTAGGAGCATTTGGGAGCTGACTTCAGTCCAGAGATCCCGAGGTAGCCTTGCTGACGTCCGCATGGCCCGGAGTCTCTTCTATCCTTATTTCGTTTATTGTCCTTGTACCGGAACAAACAGTATAGTATTTTATTCAGACTCTGTTTTTAGTATTCTATAGACGTTCGTGAGTTAGTGACTCCAGTCTTGGGTAGTTGTAATGGAATTTCCGCACTTGTTTTCAGTTCATTTATGTTTAAGACTTCCGCTTTTATATTAATTGTTGATGTTTGCCTAAGAATGTATATAGTTAATTGGCTTGCCTAGCTCCTATTAGTAGGTGCCATCACGACTCCTGAGGGTGGAAAATCCGAGTCGTGATAGGTACTTAGATCTGCATCTTCGGGTATCACCTGATATCTTCTCAGTTGTCTCAGAACTCTTTGTGGTGCATATGGTTGGATACTCCTCAATCCCATCATCATCAAGTAGCCTTTTGAAGCTGTCATGTATATGACTTCTGTTACCGGAAGCCATCCTATGGTCCATTCAATTTGACATGCTTTCAGATTTCTTAAATGGGAGACCCAAGCTTCAAATCCTTCCGGCGGTTTTTAGTCTTCCACCCTTTCCTCATAATTCTTGATGAAATTGTTCCCATGCGAAGCATATCTCATGAACTTGGGATGACGACGAAGGTGTTCGATCATCCACATTTGAAGAAGAATATTGCAACCCTCGAAGAACTGAGCCCCAGATTTGCACAAGGTTAATGCCCAGTAAATGTCTGCCAGCACTAACGGGACAAGTGTGTGATCTTTTTTGGTAATGAGGATCTATGCAATTCTGGCCATACGAGTGTCTATTGTCCCTCCGCATTTGGAAAGACCATGATTCCTAAAAATTCCACGATGAAGGCAAACAGACGATGAATTTGCCATATGTTCTTGTCTTGTTTGTTATTCAACCCCTTTTCATGTGTTTCAAACCCAGCTGAGTGCCCGAACCTGAAGTACAAGAAGTAGAAAGAACAACATCCTTTGCTCACGTGGGCCTTCTTCATTTGTTTACTAATATTCAGAAGATCGAAGAACTTGTGCACAGAGGGAGCCCTTGGGAATATGAGTTGCTGCCTTCTTAACTCTTGGCCAAAATCAATATACCCGGCCATTTCTTCCAAAGTGGGGGTGAGCTCAAAATCCGAGAAGCGGAACATATTATGGACGGGTTCCCAAAATGTTACCAAGGCTTTGATCAAATCTTCTTGGGGTTCAACGCTCATGATGTCTATAATGGAACCTAATTGCTCTTTTACCCAATCCTTGCCGTTTTTATCCAAATCATTCCACCACATGCGCAGTTGCAGCTGAGCCTGCTCTATGACCAACTGTGACAGGTTCTGGACAGCATTCATCTGTGACGGGTCCGGAATAGCATTCATTTGTGACAGGTCCGGGATAGTATTCATTTGTACCTGTGGAGGGTCGGGGTTAGGGTTGAACCTGGTGGACTCTTTTTGCAAAACAAGTTTTTTAATAAAGGAAATCAATGGACAAAAAATCAAAAATGGTCATTTTGTAAACGTGGCCCCTTCACAATTCCCAACAAATTTTTGAGAACGGGGGGAGAAAGTATTTTATGAAAGACACCTTGCATTGCCCGTTCCTCCCGAAAATAGCCCTTTGACAATTAAAGCAATATCTAAGGCTATTTCGGTAAGAACGACATAAAATACAACCGAAACTGGGTCGGCTTATTTTTGACCAAGGCCCTAGACTACATTTTACTTAATTATCAAAATGAGGCCGAACCTTATGTGGGTTGCCTACGTATCCCACATTCGGTGAGAATCAGACCTGCATAGTTAGGGAAGTTTTGACACAATTTAAAAAAAATGATGTTTGACTCACTCTTTTTGAAATTCATTTTCTCTCTTTTTTTTTCAAAAATTTTGGCAGAGTTTCGAGATATTTTTAAATACCAGGATTTTTGGAATCGGGTAAATTCTCTATCCTACCTCACTCTTGGTTTTTCTCTTTATTTCCTTTTCCTATCCGGTCAACATGCAAGCCGAAACAGATAAATATTCACATAGCACGTAGGATGCATCAGGATGGTCTTTTATTTCGGGTACACCTGTCCTAGACGGACCCAATCCCTGTGTTGAGTCCCCAAGGTCTAATGCACGTGATGCAAATAATCGTTCCTACTAGGGATCCAGCATGATGTCATGTTATTCTAGGTTTAAAACTTGGGGTTTGTGTTCTAGACCTGGCTCACCCGAGCGGACAAACTCGAGTCGAGGAGGGGCAACGTACCGGGAGCACGAAAGTCTGCCCGGCCTTGTTGCTTGCCCAGCCCCGTTCTATTTGGTATAACTCTAACAGAAAAGTGGGCCATGCGAACGTGAGCACCGTTTTTTAGAAGACTCAGAGAGGAGGCGTAAGAAGGCATTTAAATACAGTTCAAGTAATATCAAAGCGGTAAATGGCAATTAGCACATTAAGTCCACAAAACACAGTAATATCAACAATAAAGCCAAATAAAAATCACATTATCAAGCTCGAATTCTTGAACTCTCAACCGGAAGTTCTGGGTTCTTTTCCCCAGCAGAGTAGCCAGAGCTGTCACACCACCTTTTTTACAACCCTGAGAGGTATATAAGGAGTTTTTTCAATTAAAGTGACATTATTCGAAGTGAGATTATTTAATTAATAAGAGTCGCCACTTGGAATAATTTAAATGGTGTCCCAAGTCACCGGTTTATTTTAAATCCCAAATCGAGGAAGTTTTTATTTTTTAAAGTCTGCGAACCAGAAATTCTAGATAAGGAATTCTGTTAACCCGGGAGAAGGTGTTAGGAATTTCCGGGTTCCGTGGTTCTAGCACGGTCGTTTAGCGATTTATACTTGGCTTAAAATTGTTTAATTACTTGTTTTAGGACCTATGTGCATTTACCTTTTACCGCTTTTAATCACTTGATTTATTCGTAATTAAAGAATTGAGTTACGCGTACGTATACTCTTTTCTTTTGGCGCATCAAAATCATGTCACGCGAACGTGTCCACAATTAATAACGCTTTGTTTATTTTATTAAGAAAAGTTTAGTTGAGGTTGCGCGAACGCATCCCTCGGGTTACTTTTAGAATTAAATTTGCAATTATGTTACGCGAACGTATACATAATCGCAATACTAATCTAAAACGGGCCTAAAGCAAACTACGATTATTTAGGGTTATTTTAATACTAAGTTAATATTTATATGAGAGCCATAGGTTATTTATTGAAAAGATGGCACACCTCAATTTTAGAAGGCTTGTTTAATTAAGGTAATAAAGGAGTTCCTACTCACAAATATTTTGGGCTTATTATCAAACAAGCCTATAACAATTTGGACAAGAGCAACTGGGCCAATAGCAGCCCAGTATATCACTGAGCAGGCGAAATAAAGGAAAGTGGAGATGTCACCAATTGGGCTCCAAAATCGGGCACAGGTGCAGGACTAGGGGGAAATTGAATAACAGGGGTTTGGTTTGGTTAGGAGTCAGACCTTGGGCCATCAGCAAGCCCAATTTTCAATGGTCAAGTTTTAACTACTAACATCAACTACTGTAATCACAACAAACCCTTTATGCCAATATTTGCATTAGTTTTAAAACAAAACGCATAATACAATAGGCCCTAACTGGTTAACATGTATCTAATAATAAAAGACCAAATTAGAATTTACACCCTTTTTTTTTGAAACACGGATGAACAGTCACTTTTTAAAAATACATGGAATCAGTAGCGATCAAGGGCCAAATGGCTGTATTCTTTCTTACAAAGGGACTAACTCTTACTTGCAAGATGTGTAAAAGACCTTTCAATTGAAACATTCATTCTAAATAAGAATTTTAAAGCTTCCGAACATCTTACACATCACAGTCATGCTAGCAAAGAAGAAATCCAGTTATAATACTAACTCTCCTCATGACCTACACGAATATATTTATCTAAGAGGAGTCTAAAACAGTCCCACATATACAGTCCTTCAAATAGTAGTCCAGTCTCTTATGTACACATGAAGTTCCAATTCTAACTTTCAGCTCAAAAGCTAAGACAAAAAAAAAACTGAATTAAAATAGGCATCGATTTTACATAATGAAATGAGGACTTAAACAGACGAAGAGAAGGAATAAAAAACACAAAAAAAGAAAAAAAAAGAAAAGAGGCAAGAAAGTGTTTTAAAGAAGAGAAAAAGCATAGATCTACATCTTCAACATCTAGCCAAGCATGTTATAACCTTAACTTTGTATTTCATGGTTTGGTGAAGTACCTGATACAACAACAAGGAAAGGAAAATTCTGAGGTCAAACAATATGAAAATTCACAGAAAACACAGCAACCAAAGCAGCAACAAAAATCACAGCTTCAATGACCAGCTCTACTTTAACTTAGAACCCAGGAATCCCGATGAAATAGAACCTTTTTTTTCGTAAAAAAACTAGTATGCTTTTGAGTAAACTTAGAATGAGAGAATGCAGAGAACTTTGAGGTCTTTTTAGGTTATCCAAATCTGATTTTTCTGTATAGAAATGTTACCATATATAGGTACCAAAGATGCCATGTGCTGGAGGAATTATTCCTAAGCCACAAAGAGCATATTCCAACAAATTGGACAGCTCGTTTTCCCCCATTGGTTTCAGTACTTTGTACTAACCAAATGAGGCCAGCTGCCCCTCTATTCTAGAATATTCCAGCCTAAAATTATCTGATTTCAAAAACTATCTAACCCTTTATGACCCCCCTAAGTTTCTCTACTTACAATTAACCCCCCTACCAATCCTTAGGAATTGAAAAATGATGACAAACAGAAAACAATCAAAATAAGTAAACACAAACGGATCAAAAAGCAAAGATTGAACTTCTAAAAACTTGAAAGGTAATAATCCTAAAACCTCTAAAATGAACTGAAATGGCCTTTCAAACTGACCTTTCTGGTAATTTAAGAGACAAACTAAACTAGGCTACTTAGGGCATTGCAACAACAATTAAAACACATTAATTTTAGAATTGGACTGATTACGAACAAAAATAACACAAGCAAAAAATTACTAAACGAAACTCAAAATGCACTACGAATTTAAACTGGTTAACATGAGTTAAGCCAAACAAAAAAAAACTTAATGATCCAAAATTGTGGCCTCCTGAATTATTTTGAATCGTCACAGAAAAATGGCAAACATAGAAAGTGGAGTGAAGAACAGAGAAGAAAATAAAGAAGAGGATGACAAAATAGAAAAGGAAAAGAAAAGAAGAAGACGAAAGGAAATTATACCTCTGCTAAAATGGGAAACCAAGTGGCTCAGGTGGAACGGGTCATCTTCGATTTAAAACGCAATAGGTGTTAGACGAATGTTCTCGTCAAGAACAAACTGATAACACCCTTTCCGTCTTAAATCATCTTCTGAAAAACCCCCAAATCGTGTGACCTAGGTTTTTGCATGTTCTCGGATCCGAATTTGAAATGGCTTGAGGGGAAATCGAAGGACTTGGCCTGGGGATTTGGAAAGGGGAGAGGACAAGGGTTAACTGGTAGGAATTTGGGAAGGTTTGGAGCAGTTAGGATTTTTTAAGCCTGATTTCGATCTAAAGTTTGAGCAAATCGTCATGGATTCGAGGGAGGCTAGTTGGAGATTGGGAATGAGGAGGTGAAGGAGGGCTCAGGGTGTAAATTTAGGGAGCTTTGGACCACCAGAACCGCCGTGATGCAATTTCCGGTGGGTGGTTTGCGGCGGAGGCGGTGAGGGAACGAAGGGCGGCTAGGGTTTGAATTATTGAGAGAGACGAGTGGGAAATACGGGGGTAATGGGGGTCTAGGGGGTCCGTTCGGATAGTTATAAGGGAGGGGAAGGGTTAGTTCCCAGCCGTTGGGTTATGGGAGATCAACGGATGAGATTAGAGGGCGATGAAACGGTGCCGTTTTGGCCAGTGGGGGTTTGGACCGGGTATATCAATTAATTGGGCTTGGGTTTGGGTAATTTGGAAACGGATCTGGGCCTGATTTAGGTGTAAGATTGACTCAATTTCAAAAACAAACCCCTTTTTTTCTTCAATTCTTTCTTTTATTTCTAATTTCTTTTCCTTTTTCTTCCCCTTTTTTTTTAATTAAAAATCCTAAAAGTTGAAATCCTAAATTATCTAAAAATATGAAATTAAACTAATTAACTAATTATATAATTATAAACATCACTTAATTCTAAATTAAAAGAGAAAAATCAATAAATTTAAAAATTAAAAGACAAAAGATGTAAGGTGAGCTATTTTTGTGATTTTCAAATTTCTATAAAATAAATAATTACTGAGTAATCCTAAAAAATGCAAAAACAAATCCTAAATTCAATGCATGATATTTTTGGTATTTCTCATGATTTAAATAAAAATTAAACATGCACAGAAATGCAAATAATTAAGAAAATTCTACAAAAATTCCTAAAATGGCAAATAATTAACAGAAAACCTATTTTCGTGGGATTTTATAGGAGTATTTCGTATAGGGCAAAAATCACATGCTCACAGCTTACACATAAGTCAACATTCGGTCAACCTTTTCAACTTAAACTTCCAACTTTGAGACTAATAAGTGTCTCAATTCATTTCGAAATCCCTCCGGACCCGAACCGACTAACCCGGCAAGTCACATAACAGCTATAAAGTACAAAATGAGCAGTAAATGGGGAACATGTCTACAACTCTCAAAACGACCGACCGGATCGTTACACGACTGAAGGGTAAGGCAGCCCAAGCAGTGACTCTAGACCCCAAATTTTGGGGCCTCATTTTTCATTGGTTGTAATTTATATAATAAATTAATTATCTTAAGGTTAAAAACTATATCTTTAATACAAAAATGAAAAGAAAAGTTAAATTTATTACTGATGTTGACCGTTGAGATTTGAATAACCCGGCGCCTATAAAATATCTTTAATTTTTTATTTAGTGGGTAAAAATTGAGGACGGCCTAAGAGGTAGAGAGCGGCCTAAGAAGTATTGGGAGATGTGATCAAACATGACATGGCGCTGCTGCAGATTTTCGAGGACATGGCCCTTGATAGGAAGGTGTGGAGGTCAAGCATTAGGTTGTAGGTTAGGACGTAGTCGAGTCCGGGGTGAGGCTAGTTCGATAGGGGCAGAGGCGGAGCCAGGATTTGAAGTTTATGGGTTCTGAATTTACCACGAAACTCATAACTCGTCTTAGTTACTAGGTTCGCAATTAAATATTTATGCATATTTAATGAATTTTCTAGTACAAATACAATATGTAAGCAACAGTGACTGGGTTCGGTTTTCTAGTTCTTATGATGCTGTTATTATTTCTTTGATTTCTGTTTGATGGTACTAGTATATTGTCCCTTTCCTTCTCTTCTCGTCTTTTCCGTCTTCTTGAGCCGAGGGTCTTTCGGAAACAATATCTCTACTCCGTCGGGGAGGGGTAAGGTCTGCGTACACACTACCCTTCCCAGACCCCATTTATGAAATTTTACTGGGTTGTTGTTGTTGTTGTTGTTGGGTAAAAATTGAGATCACTAGACGATAAAAATCTGAAAAAATATTGACTGAACCTCGATTAAAACATAATGGTCACTTTGACAAGATAGTTTAAACTTATTTTTCAAATTACATAGCGTTAAATGAAATATTACCGGTAGAAGATAAGGCTCTAATGGATATACGCAATAAGTTAATAAGGTTTTATTTTCTTTCAAATTCCTACATTCCTTATGAAATATATTACTATACCAGTTACCTCCAAGGAAAGAAATTGTTCAATATTAAAATTGATAAAATTTTGTATAAGATCAATAATATCTCACGAGAAGCTAAGTGGATCGGATTAGCAGTATTATCAGTTGAAAAAAAATTTATTAGAATAACTTGATTATAAGAAAATTATTACTAATAATTTTTGCATTTAAAAAAGTTAGGAAAATAAACTTCAAATAAAATATATAATTTTTTTTTTTAAAAAAATAAGGCTTCTCATCAAAATGTTTCTTTAGCCCACCAATAATGTTAAGTCAGCCCTGCATGAACTCATTGTTTCACCGTTAAATTAGGTATTTTATGTACGTATTTTTTCGAATTAGTCTAATATAATCTGTTGACACCCATGTGAATGGCGCATTTGGTTGAATATTAAGTTATTTACGTTGAGGAACATAGCTTGATTTCTACTTAATACATTTTTGTCTATTTTTTCTAATGATGTACCTATATTCAAGATATTTTAGATCCGGCTCTGAAAATAAGAGGGACTTCCGAGTTACGCGGCAGGCACTGTTTGTAATAAGGTCAGACGCGCGTCATGTTCTACGTTTTCTAGTTTTTGGAAGGACGTTGTCAAACGCCACGTTTTGGTGCTGAATCACGCGGCCCCTTATTATTATTTCCAAACAGATATTTTAGGTGACGTTCTCATTGCGCACCGTCCGTGAGCGGCTTCCTTTTTCTACTCGTTTTACGTCACTCACATGTGTTTTGTTTCAAAGTAACAGTATTCTTTCGTCCAGTTGCTTCATATGATCTGGCAGGGATGGATCTAGCCAGGGGCGGATTTAGGGAGCAATGTATATAAGGCATAAATTATTTTTTATTTATATATATTATATTTTAAATTCTCTTCAAATAATTTAAGAGCATAGTTTAGTGGTCAAGGAGGTTCCAAACTTTTGTAAAGTCATTGGTTCTATTTCCACTAGCTACAAGCTTTTTAACTTTTTTTTTGAACCCCCTTTGGGTTAATCCTACCTCCGCCACTGGATCTAGCCTTAAACTTATGGATTTTCGTTAGTTATATTTATTCAAACTCTATACATATATCAAATTTTTTATTAAATATTCATAAATATTTGACTGTGAACCTAATTAATATATATATATATATATATATATATATATATATATATATATATATATATATATATATATATATATATATATAAAATTCGAGATTTATGAGCCCATAAACTTTAAATCCGTTTATGCCCATATATTATATTAATGACAATTAGGAGTGGCAAGCTGGTCGGTCGGATCGGATATGGTTCGGATCGAAAACGGGTAATGAAAAAACGGATAAATTATCCGACCTGACACATGTTAATACGGCTAAAAATGGGTTAACCGGCGGATAATATGGGTTATCCATAACTTCTTAAATATGATCACTTTTGGGAGAATTCCTAGTCTCCAAAACTTGAGGAACCCCCAATTTGAGGCTTTACAAATGTAAAAGTTAAACTCATTGGTTATCCATCGGTTACCTATTGGTTATCCATTTTTTAATGGATAATATGGTTCTTATCCATATTTGACCCGTTTTAAAAAAAATTCGTTATCCAACCCATTTTTTAGTAGATAATATGGGTGGTTAACTGTTTTCTTTTAACAATTTTGCCACTACTAATGACAATGGAGCAGGACCCATTTGAATAATAAATTCCGAATTTAAGTTTATGAATTCTGAAAAAAAAAGGTTTATTGAATTTTAAATAAATTGTTTATATATATAAAATAAATTTTTTTTTAAAAAATATCGAATTTTAGCCAAATGAACTAATAACCTAGAACTCTAGCTCTACTCCTGCATTTCTCATAGAGAAATATAAAGCAGATTAAACTCTCCATAATAATTCTTACGCAATGCAAAATTTTTAATATGAAAAAAGCGACGTATGAGTAAAGAAGATGAGGAAGGAATAAACTGCCCCAAACCCTCGTCCCTTCTTAATATAGGATATATGTATTGGTCAGAAATCTGACCACCCCGACCGGGGCGACCACGACCCTGTTTCAGTCGCCATATGAAAAAAGTCAACGGAACCATTATGACTCCATTACCGCGACATTCTCCACAAGTGACGAGGGTACGCCCCTCACCCCGACCAGTAGGCTTCCACAAGTCTGACAAGACAAGTTATGTCTAAGGAAAAAGTAGTTTCCTTTCGACTATAAATATGAAGTGAAGGGAACCTAGAAAGGGGGGAGTTTCCTTTCGACTATAAATATGAAGTTGTAACGACCCGACCCGTCGTATCAGGTATTACTGCCCTGTTTTCCTCATCTATTGCTTCTTCATGTTTCATTATCAGCAACGAGTGAGTTAGAGTTGAATTGAATTGGTTTGGATAGGAAATGAGACACTTAGTCTCTTTAAGGAAGGCTTAAATTGAAAAAGTCAACCGGACGTTGACTTATGAGTTCGAAGGTTCGGATGTGATCTCCGATGATCTGGTTAGCTTCGGGAGATGATTTGTGACTTGGGAGCGTGATCTGAATTGGTTTTGGAGGTCTGGTGTAGAATTAGGCTTGAATTGGCGAAGTTAGCATTTTGGCGAAATCCGGTTGATATGTGAGATTTTGATCCGAGGGTCGGAATGGAATTCCGAGAGTTGCAGTAGCTTCGTTAGGTGATTTTGGATATGTCTGCAAATTTTCAGGTCAGTCGGACGTCGCTTGGTTGGGTTTTTGATCGAAAGTGCATTTCGGAAATTCTTGAAGAACTTAGGCTTGAATCCGATGTGAATTGATGATTTTAGTGTTGTTAGGTGTGTTTTGATGATTGGAGCAAGTTTGTATGATGTTTTAAGACATGTTGGTGCTTTTGGTTGAGGTCCCGGGGACCTCGGGGTGATTTCGGAAGGCTATCGGGATGAAATTCAAGTTGAGGAAATGGCAGATTTTGCTGGTATCTGGTATGTTCGCTTCTGCGGAAATGGACCGCATAAGCGGTTCCGCAGAAGCGTAATCTTGGTCGCAAAAGCGGTCTGGAGTGGAGTTGGGCAGTTCCGCAGAAGCGGAACACTTTTCGCTTAAGCGAGTCCGCAGAAGCGGACAGGCGGTCGCAGAAGCGGGTTTGGCCAGGAGGTGAGCTTCCGTAGAAGCGGAAATTTGTGTCGCAGAAGCGGCCCTTGAGTTTTAATGAAATTCCACATAAGCGGACAAAAACCGCAGAAGCGGTTGCGCGAAAGCGGGCATGGGGACCGCAGAAGCGGAAACCCCTGAAGCCAGTAGGAGTTTTATATTCATTTTGTTCCGCGAGGGTTATGTTATTTCCACCATTTTTAAGCAAGCTTGGGAGCTATTGGACGGAATTGAAGGGGGATTTCGACTAGGTGTGATTGGAGGTAAGTCCCTTGGCCTAAATACATGGAACTTTGATAGATTTAACATGGAAATTGGTTGAAATTCTTCAAAAAGGGGTAAAGCTAGGGCTTGAGTTTTTGATATTTTAAATTGGGATTTGATAGGCCATTTGAGCTCGGATTTGGGAGTTCTTGGTATGTATGAACTCTTGGCGAGACGAGGAATCCGGTAATGTGAGTTTTGTAATTTTTTGAGAGGTGGGCCCGGGGATCGGGTTTTACTAGTTTCGAGATTTTTGCTATATTTTGATTGTTTTCGATTGGGTATTGTTCCCTTAGCATATTGTGATGTATTCGCTCTGGTTTTGGTTAGATTCGACGCGCGTGGAGGCCGATTGAGGGGCAAAGCGTCGCGAGCTAGGGGTTTCACCGGTCCGAGGTGAGTAATAATTGTAAAT
>NW_017671516.1:158389-162101 GCF_001879085.1 Nicotiana attenuata
GACGAGGCGCCATCACGACCGGGTTTAGAAATTGGGTCGTGACAAGTTAGTATCAGAGCCTAGGTCACTAGGTCTCACGAGTCATGAGCAGGTTTAGTAGAGTCTCGCGGATCGGTACGGAGACGTCTGTATTTATCCTCGAGAGGCTGCAGAACCTTTAAGAAAACTTCCCATTCTTGAATTCTTATCGTGCGTCCTTGATTCGGCTTGAGATATAACTCTTGAAATTCCTTCCATGCGTTTGTGTGCGCACGTGAGCGCTCAGTATTATATGTGCCTTGATGGTTTGTGATTCCCCGATCGAGGGGCGAGATGTGATCTTCGTGAGTTTGTTTGGCCAGTCTGGAGGACTTGAGGCCGGATCTTGCCTATGGCTTGAGCACCGAGGTGCCGATCGTGTGAGCAAGTGTTTTGAACTTATATGTTCAGTATTGCCCCTATTAGCCGGAATGGCGGTTTGGTATTCATGTGATGAGTATGTTAGTGCTGCGAGATGTAATTATATGACTTGGTAGTGACGAAGAAGTCTGTTGGATAATAGATGAACTGTTAAGTGATTCGTTTCCTATTGTGATTTGATGTGTAGCCCGAATTATGGGCGCGTGAAGAATATTTTTGTATCTCCTAGTTGGGAGTGAAATGCATTACGTGTGGCGGTATGAGTTCAGACTCGGGAAGACTAAATTGATTGTGTTATGTGTATGATGGTGGAAGGTGTGCTGAAATACTAAATTGAGGCGAAGCAGGTGGATTATCTCCTGCGGAGTGTTCTTGAGTTGTATGATCCTTATGTGTCCGTTAGAAGATTCCATGTGTAATTGAAAGGTACTTGTTGTAATTTGAGAATTTGGGTCGCTTAAAAGAGTGGACCCAGCTGATGTGGGAATGAATGCGAGGTTTGCAGAGGATTTCAGTACCAGATGATCTGTGTTTTCGTAAACTAGTAGATGATTTGAGTTTAATCTCACTATAATATTGCGGCATCATTAGAGTAAGAAGTATTGTGGGTTATTGAATGTGTCCTGATAGATGGCTTCGAGCCAAGTTGGGGAGGTTGCTGTTGATTAGCTGATCGCACGGTTATGTGCTATGTTGGTTCCGTTTCGAGGTATGCTGGCGGATCAGTCCTGGTTGCAGAAATTGAGCCGAGGATGGCACGAATGAAGCAAAATTTTGACGAAGGTTATATGGTGCTTTCGTAGATATGAGAAAAATACTAGGATGTCTTGAGCTGTTGTTGATAAAGAATGCTCAGTGTATAGAGAAGGAAGATGGTTGTTTGTGTTGGTATGAGATCATATTTTGCGGTGTCAGAGTGCTAATAAGGCGCGAGTGGTTCTGTTCGCTAAGTCAGGTAAATTACAGTTGTATAAGAGTGAACGACTCTCGAGAATGGTTTTATTGTGTTCAAGATTTTGCATGTGATAATCAGGTGTCTTAAGGTTGTGTATGTGGCTAGAGACTGTGTTTTCATTAGAAAAGATCAAGGCTTGTGGTATTTCATGTTAATTATGGGATTCTATGTATCAGTATCTGGGAAGTAATGGTAACGAACTCAGATTCGCAGGAAGTTCTTCAAGTAAAGTATTCTGGAACGTGGTATTTTTGGGAAGCATTGAGAGAGTATTCAGTGGCCTATGGGTCTTAGACAATGTGGTCTCATGTTCAAGTCTCGTGTGGTAAGCCTGGATTGAGGCATTGTGATGCTACGGCGAGGGAGGAATATCAAGTTGATGATGGATCAGAAGGGAAATTAGATAGATGGAATAGCTTGATAATAGACCAAATTGGTATGGTAAGGGTATGATTAATTCTTCGTATGTGTTCGAGGTAATGACCTTTTACAGGCATGTCGCAGCAATGCTCTTGAGTTCTGACAGCTTGCTTAGCTGGTCTGGGTAGAAGGATTCAGTCGTGGCAGTTTAGCTTGTGCAATGGAATTGGGGGGAGAGTTTTTTTAATGAGTTTTATCGTGGTTTGGAGACGTATATATTGCCTATGGGCATGCGAAGCATGGAATGTGTAATGATTTCTCTTCTTGATGGGATTGATGGAGAGTTCTTGACTAGTGGAGTACGTAGACGTTTGTGGTTAGGAAGGGAGATGGAGTTCTCATGTTATCCTAGTGTAGTATGGTATATGCGATATGTTGTGGAGGATTGGGATTTGTGTGTGTAAGGTTTTGGTTCAGTTCAGAATGGAAAGTCATTAAATTCTTAAGCAGCACGGGCAGCTGCAGGTGATTTAAGAATCGATCTTCAGATGATTAAGGAAAAGGGTATTGCTATTCTAGTGATTTGACGGGGGAATATGTTCAGTAAAAGGGGAAGGTGATGTAAACTGATAATACTTCGGTGGTATTGCGGCATTTTCTTGTTGGATCGACTGTGGATATTGAGTTTGTTGATGGAACAGGGAAATTTTAGAATATCTTTCGTGGAATGAATGGGTACTTGATGTGTGATATGTATTCATACGGCGGAATGTGGGATCAGGTATAGTGATTCGTGTGTTATATGAAGTTGGAGACTGGGAGTTCTCAGATACAGTCTATGTCGTGGTTGTGGATCGTGTGTATTTGGCACCGTTTTGCGGCAATTAGGATTTGGAGGCTAGAGTGGATCTTTATTTGCTGATATGTTAGATTTTGGATGTGATGTTGAAATTCAGACTGGTTGTCGTAGTGTGGGGTTATTCTAGGCTATTGTGCTACGGGCTATGTCGGAAAATGCCACGGGTTGAGTGGCGAGGTGCATTGGATTATGTTCTCGCAGAGTGGATATATTTCAAAGATACAGCGGATGGATGGGAAGGATTGCTTTTCTTAATAGGGCCTTCGTGATGGATGTCAGTGCAGAGGTTTCTACCCTTGATTCAGTTCCGGTGTTGAGGGACTTTTCGGATGCGTTTCTTGTGGCCGGGCATGTCGCTGGGCGAGGTTGTGGATTTCGGTATTAATTTGGTTCCGCCGTATCGTACGGCTCCGACAGGAATTATGGTAGTGGAAGGAGCAGTTTCATGCCTTCTTGGTATTGAGTTCGTTGGCAGACTGATGTGGCTACGTATTTAGCTTGAGTTAGCTTGGTTGGTCCCGAGTTGTATTGTTGAGGGATAGGTTGATTCGATCGTTATTGAACTTGTTAGTGATCTGGGGAGATCTATGAGTTGCTTTTCTGTGCTGTGAGACGTTATGATTTGTTGGATATGGGCACATGTGGTGCGGTTCTATTGGGGATTCATAGAGAAGGTCGAGCAGGAAGAGTAATTGGGTGTTGATCGGTAAATGGAGTATCGGTTATGGCCTATCGGGTTGCGTGTCATATGTTATTTGTTTCACCGTGGATGTAATGACTTGCTTTGGTTTCAGACATTTAAATTGTGTGTGGCTGTCGATTCCCATAGTGACTTGAGGTGCTTCATGTGTACCAGTGTTTGGATAAGATCGCGCATTGTGGCAAGGCCACACGGGGGTATGACCTCTCGAGGTAGATTCAGGTACTCTATTTCTATGATGTGAGACGGGGTCTCATCCTTGTGTTGTAATGGTATTGATGAGCTTGAGGTACAGCTCTTCCGTTTGAGTCATTTGTCCTGATTTGAGTATGTTCAGACCGTTCCTTATTGGTGCGTGTATTATGCAAGTTGTGGCTTAGGCCTGTATTGAGGTGTCGTATCACCGAGGGTGGTGTGTTGGATTCGGAGGTGATCGCTG
>NW_017671516.1:169470-285572 GCF_001879085.1 Nicotiana attenuata
TACGCGCTCGTCACCTCCGTACAAGGCACTCAATCACCAAATATCATATCCTAAGGGGAAAGGTCCCCCACACAAGGTTAGACAAGCCACTTACCTCGAACCGGCTCCAAAAATCAACTCGAAATCACACTTTTGCCACGAGTATCCGACTCCAAATGGCCCAAATCTATTCAATTCAATTACATATCGTAAATAACATCTCAAGCAACTGATTCTACTATTAAATTCAAAGACAGGACGCGAAATTAGGTAAAATGACCAAAATGCCCCTCAGGCCAACATTTCGGAATCGGATAATTTTCACATTTTCAGAACCCTCGTACTCTCACGAGTCTAACCATATAAAAATCTCCCAAATCGGAGGTCAAACACCCACTCAAAACTCAATAGTTTGGTCTATGAAGTTTTCCCCATTTTTCATTCAAAAATCCGAAATTAAGGAAGAATTCGTGATTAGATTAGTGGGTTTTAAGCATAAGAGGGTAGACAATTGTTACCCAATCGTTTCCCTCGAAAACCTCTCGAAATTGCTCCCAAATCCGAGCTCCCAAGCTTGTGTTTTGATAAAAATGGCTAACCCTCGGTTTTGAGTTATTTAATACTGCCCAGGTCCGTTATGCATCGCGAACGCGGAGGTATGCTCGCGTTCGCGAAGAAGAAAATATGAGCTGCCCAAAAAATGCCCTTCGCGATCGCGAGGGGCAGACCGCGAAAGCGAAGGCCTGGGCTGACGAACTTGTGCGAACCCGACAAACGGAACGCGAACGCGATGGAGGAAAATATCGAGGTCCGGAATTTGCTCTACGCGAATGCGTGGAAGCGTTCGCGAACGCGAAGAACGAACTGGCACAGATACGCGAACGCGTGAAAGTCTACGCGAACGCGATGAAGAAACAAGCTGGGCTTCGCGAACGCGGGAGGGGTTACGCGAACGCGAAGAGGAAATTTCCCGGGTGGACAATTAAGCCTTCGCGAACACGAAGGGAAGCTCGCGAACGCGAAGAAGGGATACCAGAAGCAGCAACAGCAGTTCATAAATAGGAGAAAATGACCCGTTGAGCATCCGAAACACACCCGAGGCCCCCGGGACCTCAACCAAACCTACTGACATATCCCATAACATCATTCAAACTTGCACCAATCCTTAAACAACCTAAAACAACGCCGGAAACTCGAATTAATCAAGGATTTGAGTCGTAGAACTTCAAATTTCATCAAAACACGCTTTCGATCAAAAACCTAACCAAAACACTCCGAATGACCTGAAATTTTGCACACACATCCCAAATGACATGACGGAGCTACTGCAACTTCCGGAATTCCAATCCGAGCCTCGGATCAAAAACTCACTGTCGGACCGAAAACTTCAAAAATTCGAACTTCGGCATTTCAAGCCTAAATGAGCTACGGACTTCCAAAATACATTCCGAACACGCTCCCAACCCCAAAATCACCTAACGAAGCTAACGAAATCATCAGATTTCCATTCCGAGGTCGTCTTCACACTGTTCCGACTACGGACCACTTTTCAACACTTAAGATCTCATTTAGGGACTAAGTGTCCCAAAACTCTCCGAAACTCAACACCGAACATCCCGGCAAACCAAAATAGCAGAAATGAACTTAGGGGAAGCAGTGAATAGGGGATCGGGGCATTAATTCTTAAGACGACCGGTCGGGTCGTCACATCCTCCTACACTTAAACATTTGTTCGTCCTCGAACGAGCATAGAGAACATACTTGAAATAGTGAAAAGATGAGGGTACTGGCTGCGCATATCCCGCTCGATCTCCCAAGTCGCCTCCTCGGCCGGCTGACCCCGCCATTGAACCTTTACTGAAGCAATGTTCTTCGACCTCAACTTTCTGATCTACCTGTCCAATATAGCCACTGGCTCCTCAACATAGGATAGATCCTTGTCCAACTGGACTGAACTGAAATCCAACACGTGCGACGGATCACCGTGATACCTCCAGAGCATCGAAACATGAAATACCGGGTGAACCCCGGCCAAACTGGGAGGTAAGGCAAGCTCATAAGCAACCTCCCCAACTCGTCTCAAAATCTCAAAAGGGCCAATAAACCTCGGACTCAACTTTCCTTTCTTCCCAAACCTCATGACGCCTTTCATAGGCGAGACCCGAAGCAGAACCCGCTCACCAACCATATATGAAACATCACGAACCTTCCTGTCCGCGTAACTCTTCTGTCTGGACTGGGCTGTACGAGTCTATCCTGAATCATCTTAACCTTCTCCAATGCATCCTGAACCAACTCTGTGCCCAATAGCCTGGCCTCACCCGGCTCAAACCAACCCACCGGAGATCTACACCTCCTACCATATAAAGCCTCATACGGCGCCATCTGAATGCTGGACTGACAACTGTTGTTGTAAACTCCGCCAATGGCAAGAAATGATCCCAAGACCCTCCAAACTCAATCACACACGCACGGGGAATATCCTCAAGAATATGAATAGTGCGCTCGGACTGTCCGTCCGTCTGGGGGTGAAATGTTGTGCTCAACTCCACTCGAGTGCCTAACTCCTGCTGCACGGCTCTCCAGAACTGCAATGTAAACTGAGTACCTCTGTCCGAAATGATAGAAACTGGAATACCATGCAGATGGACGATCTCCCGGATATAAATCTCCGCCAACCGCTCCGATGAATAAGTGGTACACACAGGAATGAAATGAGCAGACTTGGTCAGCCGATCCACAATGACCCAAATGGCATCAAACTTCTTCAAGGTCCGTGGGAGTCCAGATACAAAGTCCATGGTGATGCACTCCCATTTCCACTCCGGAATCTCTATCTGCTGAAGCAACCCACCCGGGCGCTGGTGCTCATACTTCACCTGCTGGCAGTTGAGGCATCTAGACACATAACCAACTATATCTTTCTTCATCCGCCTCCACCAATAGTGCCGCCTCAAGTCCTGATACATCTTCGCGGCACCCGGATAGATGGAATACCTCTAACTATGGGCCTCTGCTAGAATCTACTCTCGAAGACCATCAACATTGGGCACACAAATCCGGCCCTGCATCCTCAATACCCCGTCATCTCCGATGGTCACATCTCTGGCATCTCCACGCTGAACCTTGTCCTTAAGGACAAGCAAATGAGGGTCTTCATACTGCTGCTCCCTGATACGATCAAATAAGGAAGACCGGGAAACCACACAAGCTAGAACCCGACTGGGCTCCGAAAGATCCAATCTCACAAACTGGCTGGCTAAGGCCTGAACATCCATCGCCATAGGCCTCTCTGAAGCTGGTAGATATGCCAAACTCCCCAAACTCTCCGCCCGGCGACTCAAGGCATCCGCCACCACGTTGGCCTTGCCCGGGTGATACAGGATAGTGATATCATAATCCTTCAGCAACTCTAACCACCTCTTCTGACACATATTTAGATCCTTTTGCTTGAGCAAGTGCTGCAAACTCCGATGGTCAGTATAGATCTCACAAGGCACACTGTACAAATAATGACGCCAGATCTTCAAGGCATGAACAATAGCAGCTAGCTCAAGGTCGTGGACAGGGTAATTCTTCTCATGTATCTTCAACTGTCTGGACGCGTAGGCAATCACCCTACCGTCCTGCATCAACACCGCTCCGAGGCCAACTCTCGAGGCATCACAATAGACGGTATAAGACCCCGAACCGGTAGGCAACATCAAAATTGGGGCTGTAGTCAAAGTTGTCTTGAGCTTCTGAAAGCTCGCCTCACACTCCTCTGTCCACTGAAATGGGGCACCCTTCTAGGTCAATCTAGTCATAGGGGCCGCAATCGATGAAAAACCCCTCCACAAAACGGCGGTAGTAACCCGCCAAGCCAAGGAAGTTGCGAATCTCTGTAGCTGAGGAGGGCCTAGGCCAACTCTGCACTGCCTCTATCTTCTTCGAATCTACCCGAATGCCCTCACTCGACACCATGTGGCTTAAGAATGCCAAGGAACTCAACCAAAACTTGCATTTTGAGAACTTTGCATGTAACTTCTTCTCTCTTAGGGTCTGAAGCACGGTCCTCAAGTGTTGCTCATGATCTTCCCGACTCCGGAATACACCAGAATATCATCAATGAAAACAATAACAAACGAGTCGAGATATGGCCTGAACACACTGTGCATCAAATGCATAAAAGCTGCTGGGGCATTGGTTAGCCCAAATGACATAACAAGGAACTCGTGATGACCATACCGAGTCCTGAAGGCAATCTTCGGAATATCTGGCTCCCGAATCTTCAACTAATGGTAACCTGAGCGCAAGTCGATCTTAGAAAACACATGTGCGCCCTGAAGCTGGTCAAACAGATCCTCAACACGAGGCAAAGGATAACGGTTCTTCACTGTAGCCTTGTTCAACTGGCGATAATCAATACACATACGCATAGAACCATCCTTCTTTTTCACAAACAAGATAGGAGCACCCCACGGTGAAACACTAGGTCGAATAAAACTCTTACCAAGCAATTCCTGCAACTGATCCTTCAACTCCTTCAACTCAGAAGGAGCCATACGATATGGAGGAATGGAAATGGGCTGAGTGCTCGGCAACAGATCAATGCCAAAATCAATGTCTCTATCGGGCGGCATGCCCGGAAGATCAGCTGGAAACACATCGGGATAATCCCGTACCACTGGAACTGAATAGAAGGGGTATCAGCACTGACATCTCTCACATAAGCTAAATACGCGGCACACTCCTTCTCAACCATGCGCTGAGCTTTAAGAAAAGAGATAACTCTACTGGGAGTGTGATCTAAAGTACCACTCCACTCAATATGCGGAATACCTGGCATAGCCAGCATCATGGTCTTGGCGTGACAATCAAGAATAGAAAAATGGGGCGACAACCAGTCCATGCCCAAAATAATGTCAAAATCAACCATACCGAGTAACAATAAATCCGCTCTGGTCTCAAAACCACGAATAGTAATCAAACATGACCGATAAACGCGGTCCACAACAAGAGAATCCCCCACAGGAGTAGAAACATAAACAGGGAAACTCAAGGAAATTCCGAGGTACACCCAAATGCGGAGCAAAATAAGAAGACACATAAGAATAAGTAGATCCTAGATCGAATAGAACCGATACACCTCTATAACAAACCATGACAATACCTGTGATGGCAGAATCGGAGGCAACAGCCTCGGTACGGGCAGGTGGGGTAGCAACTGGGGCTGTAACCATAGCCTGAGAACTCTGTGGGGCGCGTTGTGGCCGAGAAATCTGTGGAGGTGCACTCCTCCCAAGTCTAGGGCAATACCTCACCACATGGCGTATGTCATCACACTCAAAGAAACCTCGTGACTGACGTGGCAGTGGGAACTGTGCGGTACGGGTACTCCAAGACCCCTGAACACCTGAAACTCTGTGGGAACTCGGAGATACAAACTGAGCTGGCTGACCCACAAAAACTCTACCATGACGCACCCTGCCTCCAAAATAAGGACCAGTATATCTCCCCGGTCTACGAGGTCTACTCACTCCTCTATACTCTCCCTCCTGACCCTGTCTGTCCTCTCTCTCCTGGACCCACCTGTCCCCTACTCGGCGAGAGGCCCTCACCACCCGCTGAACTGGGACCACAGGTTGTGTCGTCATGGCACCTGGAACCTGACCAATGGAAACCCGCTGCTCTGGAGTTGGGGCGGCGGGAGTCTGGGTCCCTCCCCCGATCTGTGAAGTAGTCGGTACAACCTGAATCAATCCCGCCTGAATCAACGTACCAAACATGCTTAGGAACTGTGCTAAGGTCTCCTGAAGGGCTGGAGTAGTAGTAGTTGTAGGCGTGTCAGGTGCCTGGACTCCAGCTGGATCTGCTGGTGGTACCTCGACGGCAGCTCGCGCAGGTGCTCTCGATGCACCACGGGCGCGTCCTCCGCCTCTACCCCATCCCCGGCCTCTAACGGCTACAGTAAGGGGCGCGGTTGCCTGATCATCTCGAGTAGCACGTGTCCCCACCATCTGTGAGAGAATAGAAGGCAAAAGTTTAGAATTGTGAATGCCAAAATCTCGCACGACAGTGAAGTCAAATGAGGTGGAGTTTTCCTAACAGTTACATAGCCTCTCGTAGATAAGTACAGATGTCTCCGTACCGATCAGCGAGACTCTAATAAACCGGCCTATGTTCCGTGACTCCTATGAACCTAGAGCTCTGATACCAACTTGTCACGACCCCAGTTCGCCCTCTGTGAACATGTCGTGATGGCACCTAGTCCCTATAACTAGGTAAGCCTAATAATGCGAAAATAACAACCTAACTTGTGGAATAATTAATTAGAACTGAACATATCAAAATAATAACTGCATATAAGGCCGCTCGGCCTATACAACTCAAAGGAAATGCGGAAGTCTACAACACCATCCCAAAACCCGGAAACTCATTGGAACCACATGCTAATAGAAATACTGTAAATGCTCTAATCTCCAGAATGTCTACATCAAAAGTATGATAGAATCTAAACACTACAGATAGAATAAGGAAGGAGACTCTTCGGTCTGAGGACGCTGCAGATATACCTCGAAGTTTCTGTAGCTCTCCCCGCCTCAAGGATAGTGCGCCTAAGTGGAGGTACCTGGATCTGCACATGAAAAACATGTGAAGGAAGGGCATGATTACACCACAACAGTACTCAGTAAATGCCAAGCCTAACCTCGATTGGGTAGTGACGAGGAAGATCAGGGCCCTACTGAGGTTAAACAATATAATATAAATCAACAGTATGAAAATAGGCAGTAACAGTGAGTACAGCAGTGGAATAAGACAGACTAAACAAAGCAATAACAAATACACAAAGAACGGAGCAAACACAGAATAAGTACAACTCAATACCAATGGTAACAATGAGGATCTCCAAGGATACCGTCCTGTAGTCTTTTTCTCAACTGTCCAGTGGATCTCCCGGGATAGCGTCCCGTAGCCATCATATGTGTATATCCAAAGGATCTCCAAGGATACCGTCCCGTAGTCCAACTATCAATGTGCAGGGGGATCTATCGGGAATCTAACCCGCAGTCCCAAAGTAAATAGGCAAGGGGATCTATCGGGAAACTAACCCGCAGTCCCAAAGTAAATAGGCAGGGGGATCTATCGGAAATCTAACCCGCAGTCCCAAAGTAAACAAACAAGGGGGGGAGCTACCGGAATCCCGCATCCGTAGTCCCAATGTAAATGCGCAATCACAACCAGAAGATATTCATAAATGAAGTACAAAAGACAAGCATTAGGTAATACTAGCCTAGCATGCTTCACGTAGTACAAGTCAAGGCAACTTAAACAATTAGGCAAGTTAAATCAACTAAACATGTTTTTCTAATCTAACACAAGTTATAATTATAAGTAAAACAAGGCAAATATGAAGGAAACTCAGTCTCAATATCTTAAGTAAAAACCGGATTTTTCAACAATTAGCTCAAGTACGCGCTCGTCACCTCCGTACAAGGCACTCAATCACCAAATATCATATCCTAAGGGGAAAGGTCCCCCACACAAGGTTAGACAAGCCACTTACCTCGAACCGGCTCCAAAAATCAACTCGAAATCACACTTTTGCCACGAGTATCCGACTCCAAATAGCCCAAATCTATTCAATTCAATTACATATCGTAAATAACATCTCAAGCAACTGATTCTACTATTAAATTCAAAGACAGGACGCGAAATTAGGTAAAATGACCAAAATGCCCCTCAGGCCAACATCTCGGAATCGGATAATTTTCACATTTTCAGAACCCTCGTACTCTCACGAGTCTAACCATATAAAAATCTCCCAAATCGGAGGTCAAACACCCACTCAAAACTCAATAGTTTGGTCTATGAAGTTTTCCCCATTTTTCATTCAAAAATCTGAAATTAAGGAAGAATTCGTGATTAGATTAGTGGGCTTTAAGCATAAGAGGGTAGAGAATCGTTACCCAATCGTTGCCCTCGAAAACCCCTCGAAATTGCTCCCAAATCCGAGCTCCCAAGCTTGTCTTTTGATAAAAATGGCTAACCCTCGGTTTTGAATTATTTAATACTGCCCAGGTCCGTTATGCATCGCGAACACGGAGGTATGCTAGCGTTCGCGAAGACAAAAATATGAGCTGCCCAAAAAATGCCCTTCGCGATCGCGAGGGGCAGACCGCGAACGCGAAGGCCTGGGTTGACGAACCTGTGCGAACGCGACAAACGGAACGCGAACGCGATGGAGGAAAATATCGAGGTCCGGAATTTGCTCTACGCGAATGCGTGGAAGCGTTCGCGAACGCGAAGAACGAACTGGCATAGATACGCGAACGCGTGAAGTTCTATGCGAACGCGATGAAGAAACAAGCTGGGCTTCGCGAACGCAGGAGAGGTTACGCGAACGCGAAGAGGAAATTTCCCAGGTGGACAATTAAGCCCTCGCGAACGCGAAGGGAAGCTCGCGAACGCGAAGAAGGGATACCAGAAGCAGCAACAGCAGTTCAAAAATAGGAGAAAATGACCCGTTGAGCATCTGAAACACACCCGAGGCCCCCGGGACCTCAACCAAACCTACTGACATATCCCATAACATCATTCAAACTTGCACCAATCCTTAAACCACCTAAAACAACGCCGGAAACTCGAATTAATCAAGAATTTGAGTCTAAGAACTTCAAATTTCATCAAAATACGCTTTCGATCAAAAACCTAACCAAAACACGTCCGTATGACCTGATATTTTGCACACACATCCCAAATGACATGACGGAGCTACTGCAACTTCCGGAATTTCAATCCGACCCTCGGATCAAAAACTCACTGTCGAACCGAAAACTTCAAAAATTCAAACTTCGGCATTTCAAGCCTAAATGAGCTACGGACTTCCAAAATACATTCCGAACACGCTCCCAACCCCGAAGTCGCCTAACGGAGCTAACGAAATCATCGGATTTCCATTCCAAGGTCGTCTTCACACTGTTCTAACTACGGACCACTTTTCAACACTTAAGCTCTCATTTAGGGACTAAGTGTCCCAAAACTCTCCGAAACTCAACACCGAACGTCCCGGCAAACCAAAATAGCATAAATGAACTTAGGCGAAGCAGTTAATAGGGGATCGGGGCGTTAATTCTTAAGGCGACCGGCCGGGTCGTCACATAATCCCAAAATGAGGAACGGTGACTAAACGGAAAGATGAGAAGTAGAGCTACGGGAACTGAGCTAAAGAACCGAGAAAGATAATCAAAGGAGGCAATGTACACATAAGGAAGTAAATGGCTAAAAGTTTCTGAAAAAACAAAACCTTCGCCTATTTATAGGGTTGGATGGCGCGAGAATCGAAGCAGAAGACTGCCAATGGCGCTAAAACCAAAGCGACAAGCAATCAGACGCTGTCTCGGGAAGGTGCGTAATGATGACACGCGTGGGACTGACGTCATATCCTGATAACTACATCAATCAGGATTCCATGGGACGTGTCGTTTTCTCGGCCTTGACCAAACCGGCGCAATTCAATAGCCAAATTCTCCATAAACAGATGATATCCGTTTATCAAGGACGTGCCGGGTCACGACCTCAACAAGCGGAGGGACTAACTATATTGGTCCAAATTTGGCAACCACGGCAACGGATTAGCAAGACATGGGACGGAGCCACTACAACACAACGACTGACGATCGTTGTGGCAAAGGACGACGGCCAGAGGCGGGTAGCTGAAATAACATAGTATCGGTAGTTTAAACTTAGAAAAGGACAGGAAGAATATGCCTTTTGGATATTCTTTATGTTGTACTTTTTAGGATTTTTTGAAAAATGTCCCTTATAAATAGGAGGAGATAGTAAACAAAGGGGGACCGGCCTTTTTCGAAGAACACATTGTAAGAGAAGAGAGAGAATATGCGAAAGAATTGTCTTATTCACTTTATCTAAGCATATGTTGTTTGACCTTCATCCATAAATCTTTAGATTCAACATTTATATCAGCTGCAGACCCTTTGTGTGTCGACAAAAGGAAGAATCATCCAATCACATAATCATTGGGTGACAATTTCCTCTCATTATAACCATTGTCGTTTCTTGCATTCATTGCACATTTATGATATTATATACACTGTCATTAAGTTTACTGATTAGCCTTACTAAAATCTTCTCGTTGTATTAGACTTTCGTTCTATTTGATCTTGGATTTATTAAGCTCAACTAAGATTCACCCCATTAATTTATTATTGATTGGTTTAGCAATTATTTGCTCAAACAATGTATTCATTCTTTCACATTTTATTCGGTACAAAATATTATTGCAGAATTAATTAATATCAGAAATCAAATGTTTCATACCAAGAACCAAATTCTGTACTCTGTTATTACAATGCGTAGTTAAAACTGCATCATAGAAAAGTCTAGATTGGGTGATGACAGAGATTCACACGACATGATATCATTTTTACACTTTATTGTTCTTTCTTCTCTCCAAGTTAAACAATTTTAAACTGGGAGTATATGAAGTCTTTAACTTTTTTCGTCTACGTCGTACTTTCAATCGTCATACACAATTGACAGTGTCAGATTTTAAATGAAAAAGCCAAAAAAAAAAAAAAATAGCTTTTTCCTATTTTATTTTTTTTATTTTTTTCGGAATCGGTGTCTGGCCATGAACAATTTACTTAGATTTATTTAATCCATAATGGATTCAATCAAGTTAAGTGAGATAAGCAAACTTGATTTCTTTTTTAGTTTTAGTAGAGTTCCAATGAAAAACGGAAAACCACCCAATTGAAGGAAATGCCCGAATTTTCTATTTCGAGGATCAATAAAATAAGAGGTTTTGTCGTTATAGAACACGGAATTCAATGGAAGCAATGATAAAAAAATACAAATAGAAAAGGAAAGGGAGGAAATACAAAAAAATAGAAATTCCAAATCCAACTTAAAGTTGAATTTCGAAATTTTTCGAAATGGTTAACCTCCAAGAAGTTATTTTCACAATTTTCATTCTAAACCGCTCAGAAAATACCATTTTTAACTTAAATTTTCTTTTTTCGCTTTTATTGAAATTCACAACTCTGATGTCCAAACGTCCACTTAGACTTTAGCTAAGTCCTCAACTATGCGATTCTTTTGAACAAAAGCTGGCTATTCAGTTACATATATATGCAACCAATCATGTCAAACTTACCATGAAAGGGTTATGATGGGATGAACAATATACGTTAACTATAGGTGTTGGATTAGAGCCATGTAACTTGTAAGTGGAACAAAAAAACTAAATAAACTATCTAAATTGTGTATTGCTTATTATTTTTGTAGCAAGACAACGTGAGTTTCGATTACACTACATCATAAAGAAACAAGACGTTTAATGTACTTATTTTTTATGCGTAATTGAAATTGTCATTTGTACTAGTTGGTAACCTATACGTAGCTTTACTCACTATGGAGTTTAAGAGAAAAAAATATTTAAGACTTTTAAAACTTATTATAGTCTTAAAAGATTAAAAGGGTAAAAGCCTTGTGAGACGATAATATTTATGCGTATCTAAAAGTTTCTCATTGGGGTTAAAATAAATTATTCTCAAACATAAAAATATGTAATTCTTTCTATAAGGAAACTGTATACAAAAATTGAACTGAGGGAGTGTATATGTCGTCACATGAATATAATTTTCAGCCTTTTCTTTTTATTCCGTCTGATAATTTTTCTCTTCGCGGTCTTTTCCCCAACGTGTACGGTATTAATTCCTACCTCTCAAATTTCAAGTGGAACTGATCCGTTTGGCTACAATTGTAGAATTGTCAAAGGCATGCATCCAACATGGTCTATTATATTTTTGTTAAGAACTTGCCTTATTCTTCTGTTACATATCTCTATAAATAGAAAGGATGTTGCCTCCTTATTTACTTACTCCACAATAAGCATACAACATCATACTAAAAGTGATATTTCTCGTATTATAAACTAGAAAAAAACAATGTCTTTGGTTATGGCATCCCTCAAGAATCTCTTGCTCTCCCCTCTTCGTGGTTTCATCCACAAAGATTTCCATGATATCTTTGAGAGAATGACTCTCTTGGACAAGCTTTTTTTTCTGGTAAATTTTCACTTAGTTAATTATTCTGCTCTAATTCTTTATTGCCGTAATGCTTTACTTCTTCAGAAAAAACTAGATTTTACCTTTTGAGCTAATGGGAAGACAGCCTCCTACAATAAATTTGCGCTACTTTTGGTCCTTTTTGCTAGTATTTTTTTTTATTTTAAAAAGTACAAAGATCAAAGTTGAGAAAATAAGGACTATCCTCTAATTTTTTTATACTTTACATGTTAAAGTACAAAACTTAATACTAAAATAATCTCTTACCTCTAGCTTGGAATTGTATTAAAGTTTGTTCTTCTTGCATGCCACACCTATTCCTCTGCTTCATTATTTTTTTAATTTTTTGGGTTATGTACGTTTTAATTATTGTGACATGCATGCAGATTGTTCATTTCGTTGATAAACTGAATCTGTGGCACCGGCTACCGGTGTTCTTGGGGCTACTATATCTTGGAGCGCGGCGGCATCTGCATCAGGAATACAATTTGATCAACGTCGGCAAAACACCGGTCGGCGTCAGATCAAATCCGGCCGATCACCCTTATCGAACTGCTGACGGTAAATACAACGACCCTTTTAATGAAGGTGCAGGCAGTGAACTTTCATTTTTTGGGAGGAATATGCTACCTGTTGATCAGCATAATCAGGTATTATAAATTATATATATGGTTTCCCTCATCTTAAAATTCAACAATTGTCCAATAATCTTAGAAATGCTATGTTTATTTGGACTTTTAATAAATTATCAACCTCCTATTCGATCTATATATAATTCATTATCGGCATCATGATATAGTTTTTGTTGAATATTTCCTTTTCACAGTATTGGTTTACTTGACTTGTGTTCTTTCTTTTTCCGACACCATTTTTTTAATGTTAAATGTTTTACCTATAATTCGGTTTACCCTCTCTTTTATTTTAATTTTGTCGGTAGATTTTTGAGTTATGATTGTTATTTATAAAGTAGTACTTATTAGGAAGCATTGTTTTCGGTTTTGGTTTTGTTATTTTGTCAAACGAATCTTCCTTTCTTTGAGAACTTACTAAATAGGTCTCTCTCTCTCTCTCTCTCTCTCTCTCTCTCTATATATATATATATATATATATATATATATATATATATAATACGTTAGATGAAAAAAGAAATAAAGAAAATATATCATGATACAAGAAAAAATAAATATACAAATTAAGAGGATGAAGTTTAATGTAACGGTCAAAGTAAACACTGGATATGTAAAATCACTATTTTAGTTAGGGACAAAATTTTGAGATGGCATGAGAAAAATGTCTATAGTTAAAAATTGAAGAGGAAGTTTGATATTCAACACAAAGTTGTAACAGAGAAATTTTTGAATTCATATAGTATCTCAAGTTAATTTAATAATTGGGTTCATAACTATATAATTATTGATATTTAGAAGATTTCTAAATACATATACAAAATCTCAGTAAAAATTATTGGGTTCACATGAACTCATAGTAAATAATGAACTAGTCGGTGCTGGGATTTTCATTAAGAGATGTGAAAATTTAAAATACTAATATGAATAAGACAAGTGAAGTCATTACATACTCCCTCGGTTTCAATTTTGACTGGATAGTTTGACTCGAGACGGAGTATAAGAAAAAAAAAGACTTTTAAAATTTGTGATCTTAAAAACTAATTAAGGGGTAAAAGCTTTGTGGGACCATGATATTTGCATAGTTATAAAAACTTATGATTAAAGGTAAAAAAGACTAATCTTTCTTCACGTGTAGAAATCAATCAACAATACCCCACTAAAGAAAATAATGAACGTACAGTGCAGGGCTCTCTTGCGTTGACAATTAAGGTTGAGGGAAAAAAAACAAACTTTTCAGATGTGTCATTTTGTTTGTGGCGCAAAGGTGACCGTGCATGCATGGTCCCAATTCGCAAAACTTAATTAATTTCAGTTTTAAAACCTTCTCAGGGGGGCTAGTACTTGCTCAGTAGATACAACAGTGCTCGTAATATCTCGTAATCTTAGGCTATACTATTAATTAGGGCTACACAAGTTGGTTTATTTAAGCCCACCCATCTCCGAATTAAGCGACTCAAATATCATGCTTGATTAAAGATTTATACTATTAATGTATGTTAATTATACTTGATTTTATAAATAAGTTAAGCAATAGCAGTGTTTACAACTTAAAGGCTATATAGCAGTAAATATTGATAGCATTAATTATAGCAAGAGTGAAGAGTGTATGGAGACGAAGTTACTCTTTCAATTCCTTGCAAACGATCATTTCTAGTTCACTGTTATGGTGGTATGGTACTCCTACTTCCTTTGCCGTGCACTCACAAGCTAATAATAAGAAGAAGAAAAAAACCGACCACAGTAGATGCTAGTAACTAGTACGGGTTTACGTTAATTAGTTTTGTGGTTCTTTACAAACTTATTTTTATTTTATTTTATGACTCTATCTCTTTTTTTACACATGAGAGATTTATTTTTATACGTAAGAAATATGTGCTTTTAATTTTAAAATTGTAAAGGGACATAATGTATAAATAACACCGAGATTTTGGGGTCGGACATGCTGTGTAGAGTGGGCACTTTTGTCTAATAATTTGCGTAGTACATAGTACTTATTCAATAAGCTCAATGCTCACCAAATTCGTGCAGTTATTAATGCAGAGTTTGGCATTTATTTTTGTTAAGGAAAAGTCAACAAACCTAATTTGTAGAGGCATACATATAATTAAGAGAATTAATTGAGTAAATAATGGGCTCTAAACTGTTTTTTTTTTTCCTCTCAAAAAATGAAATGCAGTTAAAGAAGCCAGACCCAATGGTGGTAGCAACGAAGCTGCTAGCGAGGAGAAATGTTGTGGACACAGGAAAACAATTTAACATGATCGCTGCTTCTTGGATACAGTTTATGATTCATGATTGGATCGATCATCTGGAAGATACTAAGCAGGTCAGAGACTACTTAACCTATTTCCTTTTTGGTCCGTTCCATAAAGAATGACCCCTTTTTAAATTTGAAAATAATTTAGCTTAAACTTCCAATTCTACCCTTAATGAGAAGCTTTTATAACCACACAAAGATTCTGGACCCCATTTTAACTTGTTTAGAACCACAAATTCCAAAAGTTTTCATTTTTTCTTATACTCCATGCCCAGTCAAACAAGTTCACATAAATTAGAACATAGGGAGCACTACTCTTACATGCCACTTCTCAAAAAAATTAATTAATAACGGTATACTTTCCTATTTTAAATTTGGAAAATTATTTTTACTTGAATTTAATGTATATGTACTGACATTGTAATTAAGTTTTTACATAATTAATGTATTTTTAGCCAATTATAGCATGTTACTTACCTTTTATTCTAGGTACTAATTAATTAATCGATGAAGCGATTAATAAAGTTACATACAATTACCTTTTGATTATGCAATACTCCTATCTTTTACAACATCAATGTATAGAACTTAAACTCTTTCCACTTTTATCTTTCTAAAACAGCAAAAACTAAAATTCCATATAAATAGTTGAAGTTAGGTCCCTTTTTGTATTTCTATTTTTTTATTGCAAAAAGTTGGACACTATTTAATTAGCTTATTCAAAAATGTATTGAAAATACACCTCCGGTCTACTTTAATTGAATCTTTGAATTTTTTTTTTTTTTTTGTGGTCCACATTCACAATATAATATTTAATTTTTTCAGATATCAAGAAAGAATTAACTTCTTTTTTCCATATTCGCCCTTGGAGTAAAGAGTCTTGAAGTATCTATTATATTTCCAATGAGCAAATTAGGGTTAATAGTTCAATTTTGTTGTTAATTAATACTAAAAGGTGAATTCCTTAATATGTGTGAAAACATCAAAAAAAATCAATTAAAATAGACCGAAGGGAGTACTATCTTATGAAATAGAGCAAATGATGTAAACTTAGTATATTATTCGAAGAGAAAAAAAGAAATTCGGCAACACCCTTATGATATATCTTTGAATATTTTTCATTCAATTTGTAGAAATAAGCCAGTGGTGTACTTTTTTTGGCACTACTTTGTGAACAGATTGAGCTTAGGGCACCTGAAGAAGTTGCAAGTCAATGCCCACTAAAATCCTTTAAGTTTTTCAAGACCAAGGAAATTCCTACTGGCTTTTATGAAATCAAGACCGGTCACTTGAACAGACGTACCCCCTGGTGGTAAGATTGCATACTACTTTATTTAGATGGTACGTATTTTCTAATTTTATTTAGATGGTAAGTAATATATACTTGTACGTGAAGGGATGGAAGTGCTATATATGGGAGCAATGCAGAAGTTTTAAAGAAAGTGAGAACATTTAAATATGGGAAGCTGAAACTATCAGCAGATGGGCTACTCGAAATAGACGAAAATGGGAAAATCATATCTGGCGATGTTCGTAACACTTGGGCTGGACTTTCGGCACTACAGGCTCTCTTTGTTCAAGAGCATAATTCTGTTTGTGATGTCTTGAAGGTACTAATCATATTAGAATTTAACTTTTATACACTAAAAATATATGATATAATTACAGGTAACTATCCAACAATAGTAAAATTAATAACCTAAAGTTAAAAAAGTTTACCTCCTACGGCTTAAGAAGGGGAGCCTTTGGCGTAACCGATAAAGATGTTGCCATGTGACCTGGTCGTAGGTTTAAGCCGTGGAAACAGGCTCTTGCAGAAATGTAGGGTAAAGCTGCGTACGATAGACCTTTGTGGTCCGGCCCTTGCCCGGAACCCGCGCATTGCAGGAGCTTAGTGCACCGGGCTGCCGTTTTTTACCTCCTACAGCTTAAAATCGTCGATATTATTATTATTATTATTAATGAGTCTTTCTTTAACTTGATTTGCTATGTTGCAGAAAGAATATCCAGAATTGGAGGACGAAGACTTGTATCGTCATGCAAGGCTGGTTACTTCTGCTGTTATTGCAAAAGTTCACACCATAGATTGGACTGTTGAGCTTCTCAAAACCGATACCCTTCTAGCAGGAATGCGTGCCAATTGGTTAATGCTCGCTCCCTTATATATAGTACTAGTGTTTTCATTTTGCCATAAGGGATAGATCGGTTGGAAAACAAGTTATCCCATAATTAATTATCTCATTGTGTTGTCAGACTAATAATTTAAATTACATTGCAGGTATGGATTACTAGGGAAGAAGTTTAAGGATACATTTGGGCACGTTGGAGGTTCCATTTTGGGTGGTTTTGTAGGAATGAAAAAACCTGAGAATTATGGAGTGCCTTATTCCTTGACTGAGGAATTTACAAGTGTTTATCGGATGCATCAACTTCTACCTGATAACCTGCAGCTGAGGAATATAGATGCAACACCTGGACCAAACAAATCTCTCCCTTTGACTAATGAGTAAGGCGACATTAATATGTATATATATTCTACGTGGTAAAATACTATTTCGCCAAAAATAACATTTCCCTATTTGCAAGTATAAATTTGATTAAAAGTATAAAATTAATAAAATGGGCAGTCGGGTGCACTAAGCTTCCGCTATGCGCGGGTCCGGGGAAGAGTAGGAGCACAAGGGTCTATCGTACGCAGACTTACCCTGTATTTCTGTAAGAGGCTATTTCCACGGCTCGAACTTGTGAGGCTGTGACCTCGTGGTCATATCACAAAAACTTTACCAACTACACTAACACTCCCCTTCATAAGTATAAAAATAATGACCAATAGTAATTGAAATAGTGAATTTTTTGTTTTTCAACTGAAATTAATAGAAGTTTCTGATTTTTGTTTCACGCAACACTTTAACCTTTTTCTTTAAAGTGAAATTCATGTTTAAACACAACTTAGCTTTCAAACGACTTTTCAACATCAATCTCTAGTAGTACATATTTCTTCGACTTCATTCAAATATTTTTCAAACCCCTACTGAATATGGCTTGTATTTACAAATGTAGTTTCCTTGAAATTGTAGGATTCCCATGGAAGATTTAATTGGGAGCAAAGGAGAGGAGAATTTAGCAAGAATTGGTTTTACTAAGCAAATGGTATCAATGGGTCACCAAGCCTGTGGAGCTCTTGAGCTTTGGAATTATCCAATGTGGATGAGGGATCTTATTCCTCAAGATGTCGATGGCACTGATAGGCCAGATCATGTTGACCTTGCTGCCCTTGAAAGTAAGTTCATTTTATACTAGAATAGATAGATTGTCAATTTCAACTATGATTATTAGACTTTACTTGTTATAACAATAAAATCATAAACTATATTTTTTTCATATTAAAAATTGAAATATGTATAAATTTCTCAACCGAAAAAAAAAACACTGGAGGTTCAAATTTTCCACGCCGGGTTATGACATGTTACTCTCCTCGTCTTTGCCACTTTGTAACTTCCAACAATAATAACAATAAACCTAGTGTAATCCCACATTGTAGGGTTTGAAGAGGGTAGAGTACACGCAGACCTTACTTTTACCTTGTGAATGTAGAGAAGTTGTTTTCGACAGATCCCCAACTCAAAGTAAAAAAAAAAAAGAGAGTCAGAAATACCAATTGGAACAACATCGAGATAGGTGAATCAAACTATACGGAGATAGAATAATTGAAGCAAACGAATTTATAACTTCCACCTAAGAAAATTAAAAATTCTACCACTAAAATTTTTTGAACAAAAGATAATTTAAAAAACATTTTTTCTATTTTTTCATCTAATTTTTTATATTTCTCTTAGAACACTAGTAAATTAGATCTTTCTAGTTTCCACACATTTAGTTGATTATGATTGGATATATGGCAGTTTATAGAGACAGAGAAAGGAGCGTTGCTAGGTACAATGAATTTCGTAGAGGAATGCTGCAAATTCCCATCTCCAAATGGGAAGATTTGACAGATGATGAAGAAGTCATTAATACACTTCGTGAAGTATATGGTGATGATGTAGAAGAATTGGATCTGATGGTTGGAATGGCTGCGGAGAAAAAGATAAAGGGTTTTGCCATCTCCGAGACTGCCTTTTTCATATTCCTCATCATGGCATCAAGGTTGGTAAATAAAACAGAAATAAGTTATATTAAATTTTATACCCCGATAGTATAATAAAAATAATTTACGAGCCGTGTATTTTAATTTAGTGTAGCACGTAACAAATCCTAATTTTTATGCATTATCTACTGCAATCTTTTACGTGATCTATTACTGCATCCATTAGAGGGGGAGTCAGCCTTGGTTTAACCGGTAAAGTTGTTGTTATGTGATCAGGATGTCACGGATTCGAGCAGTGGAAACAGCCCCTTGCAGAAATGCAGGGCAAGGCTGCATGCGTATAAGAGACCCTTGTGGTCCGGTCCTTTCCCGAACCCCACACATAGCGGGAACTTAGTGCATTGGACTACCCTTTTTACTATTAGAAGGGGAGCCACTGGTAATGTTGTTGCCATGTGATCAGGAGATCACGGGTTCCAGCCATGAAAACAGCCTCTTGCAAAAATGCAGGGCAAGACTGTGTACAAGAGACCCTTGTGGTCCGACCCTTCTTCGGATCCTGCACTTAGCGGAAGCTTAGTGCACTGAACCGTAATTTTTATCTACTACTACAATCTTTTACGTGATCTATTAGTGTATAAAAGTTAAATCCATTTTTATGATAAGTAATAAAATAGTAAAAATGGTAATTGACCTGTACGTCATCACTGTATTGATAATATAATTTTTTTAATGTGAAATCTTTTGAAGAATTACCAATAGAATGTTGATTTGCAAATATGTAGGAGGCTAGAGGCAGACAGATTTTTCACCAGCAATTACAACGAGGAGACATATACAAAGAAAGGACTGGAATGGGTGAATACAACAGAAAGCTTGAAAGATGTGTTAGATCGACATTACCCAGAGATGACAGAGAAATGGATGAACTCCAGCAGCGCATTCTCTGTTTGGGACTCTTCTCCAGAACCTCACAATCCTATTCCACTCTACTTTCGCGTTCCTCCACAGTAAATCCATCATTCGACTTATCAAGGCAACCACATATTGGAATTCTACAGCATTCCTGCACGTTTTATTAAATTTAAATATGAAAATAATGTGCTTGATTTAATTTTACCTTCAAGTTTGTAATAAACTGAGAATAGTCGACCAAATTCATTGTTTACTTTTTCTAGCCGAGATACATGGACTATACATTGATTATACATAATTATATACATACTATATATGAATTATATATATTCGTCGGAGTTTTTTAGTTTAAGACAGTGCCGGCTTTGACCCCTGCAAAAGCGAAAGCTTTAGGCCCCCAAAAATAGGAGGCCCCAAAATTTACTACTTTTTTGTGTTTATAAATTATAACATATGTTTTATCTATTAATATAAAATAATTACTACTCATAGTTACGATTAATTATAAGAAATTTTTTTCGATCATTTACTGGCTTACTGCCAACTTACAAACAATCATTAGTCACATATATAGTTACGTATTTTATGTTATGTTTTAATAGATGTACTTGCGGTCATTATGAATAGAAGTGGTCGATAATTAAATCTGCAATTACTTTATACTTATTTCACTCTAATTTGAATCACTTTTGTTTACAACTTTAGTTGTGTATATTTTTTGTTAGGACCGAAAAAAAAGTTAGGTGTCATGCGGATGCTAGCAAGCAAACCTTCAACAACGATAAATCAGACAACAAAGGAGAAATCTACCAAAAGAGACACAAACATTTATCGTGGTTCGGTCAACTGACCTACGTCCACGATGGAGATGAGCAATCCACTATATAAAAAGAGAGTACAAAATATCGAGAGAACAACCTCACGAAGAGGCAAACACAAGTGACACTCTAACACTTGTCCCGTAAAGATCTCCCCCTAAACAAGACTCTCAAGCCCCCTATGGCTATGGCAACATTGTGGATGCTACTGAATGAGAAGGGCGGATCCTCAATTTATAGAACTCCAAACATTTTCCTACAAGAAAAAGGACTAGCCAAATATTGGACATTTATAATTTCCTTTTACAAAAAGGAAAACCTAGTTAAGGTAATTATATTGCCCTTTTCCTTCAAGAGATAGGAAAACCAAATATGGTAAGAAAATTATGACAAACACCTAACAAAAACCACGGGATCACAAAGATCCAAAAAGCTCCACCATAACAATAAGAGGGTTACAAAAGTTCTCCAAATTGGCTACACAACAAGGGCCAAACACGGAGCAACAATAGCAACAAGAGCAACAACTAATCAATTGAAGAAAGAGTATAATCCACAAAATGAAGCGGCTGTTCGAAGCTCGAAATCAGATGCTATGAGCCTCCAAATCCAATCTCCACCGTTCAAATCCAAGACCAAGATGTTACGAACACTCAGTCAAAATTTTAGCCCGATCCAACGGTTAACGAATCGGAAAACGTGATTTGAAGTTGGCTGGTCGGAATAAAAATCTGCAGCAAAACAAATACTTTTTCCTCTCTTCTCTCTTGATGAAAGCTCTCTCAAAACCCACTCTTATGTGCTTAAGTCTTTCAAAGACTTGTATCAATGAGCATAGAATAATTCTCCAAGGTTGTCCTATATATAGATCATGAGTGGTGCTTTCTCTTAAAGCCAAAACCCACTTAAAATAGGAATAAACCGAATCCAATTCCAAATAGGATTAGAAACCAAAAGAGAATAGGATTAGGCCATTTGGCCTTTGGCTGGACAACATGGGCATGTGCCCAACAAACTCCCCCTCCAGCCAAGGGGCCAAATGTGTCTTTAAGTAGAGGAACTATTGACAGGCTTCATGCCTGCCAATTTTCTACAAAATTCATGTTTATCTACAACCACCGCCTTTGTCAGCATATCCGAAGGATTTTCATCAGTGTGTATCTTCTCAACCTCAAATAATTTCTCTTCCACGTCCATTCTTATCCAATGATACTTTCTATTTATATGTTTGGTCTTAGAATAAAAAGTGGAGTGCTTGGTGAGACAGATAGCACTCTGATTATCACAAAATAAGATGTACCGTGGCTGCTCAAAGCCAAGATCATTAATAAACTCCTTCATCCATAATAGTTCTTTGGCACCTTCTGTGACAGCAATATATTCGGCTTCTGTGGTGGATAGAGCTATGCACTTCTGTAGTCTAGATTGCCAAGAAACAGGTCCCCCTGCAAAAGTGATCAAATAACCGGAAGTGGATCTTGAATTATCAAGATTGCCTCCTAAATCAGAGTAATGAGAGCTTAGTTGATATTGATCCAGTTTCAATTGCTAAGGCACCTATTGCACATGAAGGAACCCAAGACAATGATGGAGATAGTGATCAAGATCAAAATGATCATCATGGTGTAGATGTTATGGATGCTCCAGTTGATGAAGTTGTGGTTGATCAGCAACCAATTCCTGCACAGGTAACTACTACGAATGCTCCTGAAACCTCTCTTAGAAGATCTACAAGGGAGAAGCAAAAATCCATGCGCTATCCTCCTGATGAGTATGTACTTTTGACTGACATGGGAGAACCTGAGCATTATGATGAAGCCATGCAAGATAATCACAAAGATCATTGGATCAAAGCGATGGAAGATGAGATGAAGTCACTCCATGAGAATGGCACATATGAGTTAGTGAAATTGCCGAAAGGTAAGAGAGCTTTATCTAACAAATGGATATTCAGAATAAAGCAAGATAACCATACATTTGCGCCTAGATACAAGGCGAGGTTAGTTGTTAAAGGTTTTGGCCAGAAGAAAGGAGTTGACTTTGATGAAATTTTCTCCCCTGTTGTGAAGATGTCTTCTATTAGTGTGGTTCTAGGCTTAGCCGCAAGTCTAGATTTAGAGGTTGAGCAGATGGATGTCAAGACTATTTTTCTTCATGGTGATTTAGATGAGGAGATTTATATGGAGCAACCTGAGGGTTTTGTAACTAAGGGAAAAGAAAATTATGTCTGTTATGTCGAGGAAGAGGCAAACCCGAAAATAAAGAAGATAAATAACACCAAATTTTAACGTGGAAAACCCTTCAAATCGAAGGTAAAAGCTGTTAGGATAAACTAGCCCAAATACACTCTTAATATGGTGTGATATTGTCCGCTTTGGGCCAAGCCTGCACGGTTTTTCCCAAAAGGCCTCACACCATTAAGAGATCCTTACACCTTAAATGTGGACTCCCAATCTTTTCAGCTACCAATGTGGGACTTTGTTCGCACACCCAACATTTTTTTCTTTTCAAACTACCGTAGACACGTTTCAAGTAAATTAGCTCGTGAAAAAACTTCAAATTAGAATATAAGTATTTAGCACATGATCGTTGCTTTGGAAGGCCGTTATCAAAATTATATTTAAAAAAATCTTATTTAAGATTAACAAAGTTTCAATAAAGGTTAAGTGGATTGGTTACAATATCAATTGAAAAAAAAAATCTATAAAAACTGATTATAAAAGATAATTAGCAACTTTGCATCTCAAAAAATAAACTTCAAAAAGAAAAATATGAGAATTTTATTAAATACGTCCAAGGCCTCATATTAAATATTTGGCTTTAGGCCAACTACTCTAGTGAGCCGCCTCTGATTTAAGGATTAGGTAGGCGGTTATTTGAGTTAATATTGTTAGAACATGTGCAGCGGAAGCAAGCATACAACCAGGCATTAAATACATGTAAACTAGACAATGCTATAATCACTAGATTAGAAGAACTAACCTCTTGAAATCGTTGCACAAATCCTCCACACAGCAAGAATCCAGGGCTGCAGCTAGGGGTGTACAAAGGAAACCGACAAACCGCACCAATCCGATAATCCGAGTCAAACCGAGAAAAAAAAACGACTATAGTTTGGTTTGATTTGGTTTGGTGTTGGAAAAAAAAACCCGACCATAATTGGTTTGGTTTGGTTTTAACTAAAGAAAGTCAAACCGAAACCAAACCAACCCGACATTAAATATATAGAAATTTTAGATATATTTAATATACAAATATACTTATTGTGATGTAATTTATAAATATTTCTTAAAAAAATTCATAATTTTATCTTTTAAGGTATTTCAAGGTTGGAGTTAGAACTTTTAAATGTTCCAATAAGTTTTATAGCCTAGTAAATTAAATAATGCTAACAAAAGCCCAAACCAAAATCAAATCAATACTAATGCTAAAAAAAGACATTCAATTCAATACTACTAACGGGAATGTATTGAATATCTATTTTTTGTTTGCAATAATTTAGATAAAAATGCATAACCTATTTTTATTTTTTCTTTAGCGTTTAGTCATGTAATTAATGCTCCCTTATTATTCTACTTATTTTAGCATGACTTAGTACTTTTAGATTATGTTTATTTTTATTATGACTTTTTAATTAACAATATTTATATTACATAATTTTATTGTCTTTATTGTTGAATATTTAAGGATAATGCCATGACACATCTCATATTTTGTATTATTTTCCTAGAAAGTACTTTATATTGTTGTAACTTACTAGGATTAAAGAAATATTTTGAGCAAAAGTTATATGTTTTGTTCTACGAAGATTTTACAGGAAAAACCCGAAAAAATCCGAATAACCCGAAAACCCGAGAAAACCCGAGAAAAACCGAGATTGAAAAACCCGAGTTTTATTGGTTTGGTTTGGTCTTTAGATTTAATAACCCGACACAATTGGTTTGGTTTGGTAATTGTAAAATCCGAACCAACCCGACCTATGTACACCCCTAGCTGCAGCCTTCTGCACTAACCTCTTAAAACCTTGGACAATTTTGCTTTTGGGTGCGCAAGAACAATACAACTCTAAAAGGTGAGTTATTGGGTGAAATTAGTCTTCCTTAAGTAGACTAGTTTTTGGCCGAAAATCTGCTCCAAAAACGTGTAGGATTCAGCTTTCACGAGTAGAATCCTACTCCAACTCTACCAGATAACTTTTCTCCCAAGTCACTTTTTACCCAAGTCAAGTCTAGGTTTTTACTATGTATAGCAGGGACCATAGAAATAACAAGAGGCTACCAATTATAGCATTAATCCGAAATTAGCATGAATTAATTCTTACTATAATTAATTGCAGTTTATTCCACCAAAAAACTGCAATTGAACTCCTCAACATGAATTTCGAAAATTCAATAATACTTATTTTAACTCCACATGTTAAGATCTCAAATACCAGTCAATTAAATTAAATCACTGAAAATTTAATTTAATCAACTAATTAAATCATTTATAATTCCGCTTAAACCATTTCATGTGACGGATACAAAATCCACCGGCCGGGTTTTCACACGAAAAATTATAAGCTTATATAAAGGGGTATCATCAAACTCAAAACCAAGTATGGATTCTATCAACTAATTATTATTTCATAAATGTTATTCGTTATTGTCCAATCTATTAGGCATACACTAACTCTGAATAGAGTCGTACCTTTTGATAAATCAAAACAATAAACAAATTGCATTGATCATAATAATTATATCAAGATTAGGAGTATAAGCTCATTTAATGAATTAGAGAAAATGTTTTATCTATATATATATATATATATATATATATATATATATATTCAGTACAAAAACATCTTTTTTCTACTTGGTCCGTTTAATATACACTAAGAATACTAGCACAAGAAGTCGGAGTAAAACCACTCCCATAATCAAGATAAATTATACTATAATCCTGTGCTACAATCATCAAGATATTTTGTCCAATAATATCTTTGATTGTGAACATAGTTTATTAATTATGAGAACCGACAATTTAATCTTCTGTGCATGAGCTAAGACTCCATACACTAAATTGTCTACTACATAACTAAAAGGACACACATGTAACAAATGATCTATTTAAAATAGCACTTTATTGAATTGAATAAATTAAATAAATAATTGTTGCATAAAGAATAAGACAAAATACTATGTCTAAACCGCATGGTTAATAGTATATCCCAACAAATTCTTCATAATTTTAATTATTATATACAATAAAATTAATCGAATGTGATATCAGTAAATTTCCTGAAAAAAAATTGAGAAATTTTCACAAACCACTATTGTTTAGTGGTTATTAGCTAGCTGTAGCTACCATTTACTATATTACTTCCTATAGCTATGTTTTGAGTTTTGCTAGAGTGTATTCGATGTATTTAAGCTACTGTATTCATGAATACAGTAGCAAAACTCGGTGTGAAACAGGGGAGTACATCTAGGAAATTATTGTATTCGATTGTATTCACGATATGTATTTGTGAATACAGTAACATAATATAACATAAATCGTGGTATATTCAGCTGTTTTTAAACGGAAAGTGAATCAATTAACACAAATAGACTCTTAATATAATTCAACAAACTCAATTATAAATCTGAATATATAAATTATATTGATTAAAAAAAACATATGAATACATTCATGGAATATAGCGAGACAGTGTACACAATGCAATACATGGAATACAGCGAGATACATTGAAATACAATTTTAAAAAAAAGACAATGAATACAATGAAATGCATAGAATACAACGAGTTACATTAATACAATGAAAAAAAAGGTAATAGACTCTTCAAGTTGCTCAGTCCCAAACTCCATCGTCTTTTTTCAAGAATAACCCTAATGTCATCTCGTCGATAGCAGATTTCGAACCTCTAGAATAAAAGAAGATTTTTCAACAATTTTCCAAACTTTCGCCCACCACCTCCTCCGGCGTCGGTTCTTTTCTCGCTCTGCCATCTCCAACTCAGTCATCGGAGCAAGTTTCGTCTTCTGAAAAATTCATCGGAATTAAAAACGACTTAGTTGAAATTGGAGATAGCGTTAAATCAGGACTCTCTTTGTTCTCTTCGAACAAAGCTGTTTCAGAGATTTCAAAGTTAGCTTCTAATTTTTGAACAAAGATGATGACGATGATGATTACGAAGAGGAAATTGAGGTTGTATTCATGGAGAAAGAGGCGTTGAGGGAGAGAGAGGGGGTGGAGAAGAATCTAAAAGAATGAGAGAAAAATAGTACAAAGTGTATTTTATGGCTTAAGGGTAGGAGGTGACCATAAATAGATATTTGGTATAAAAATCAAAAGGTAGCTATGAAATATAATTTTTTAAAAGAGTATTTATTTAAAATAAATAAAATATCAATATTTGCTACGCGAAGTAAAAATTCCAAAAAGAAACCGAACCAAACCATTTCGCCTCCATATCCGTCCATTTGAAACCATTTACACTTTGTAACTCACTTAGTCCCATTGGCCACGTGAATTAGTCATTATTCATGAGCCTAGTTTATATTAACAACAAAAAATGATTTAAAAGGATCTAAGATATCCTTTCCTATTCCAACCTAAAGAACAACAGTACTATAAAATGATAAATTAATAAAACTTTCTCCTTATCCAGCTCAATGAGGAACCTAATTAATTTGAAAATTTAATTTCCTCCTTATAATCTCTAATAAAAATTCATTCCATGTATCAATGGGTCCTGGCAAACACCAATGGATGCAGTCACTATAGCCTTTCATCCATTTATTGCCCCAATAGGCTCCTGGATGTCCATCTGCTCTCATTAACATAGCTCTAGTCACATCCATAATCTCGAAATTGTTCCCAATTTTATCTCCATCTTTTCTTGCTCTTTCAACTTCTTCACTTTGAATGTTTCTAAACTCCCAATCTTGATCACCAATTTTAACTTCTTCTTTTGCAAATGGTCTTGTTCTATTGCAAAAACCTCCTTTATTCCATGCTGCATTCTCAAATTGACCCGCCGAAAATGTCCTCAAAAGTACAACGATACCTGATCAAAGGTCGATACAGACTTTTAATAATGGTTCGCAGGGAACTTAGGATTTTCAGTATGATATTGTCATTTTAGCAATGTGCGTGTGTAAAACCATCAAAATTCAACAAATATTAAAAATTGAACCGATCAAGTTTAAAATCTGAATTCGCTTATATACCTGAACATTCCTTACATTCATTTATGTACTTGAAAGCAGCTTGAAATGCTCTTCGAATAGCATATCCTGGGCCAAAATCTTGAACTCCTGCTTCCCCACAATAAACACATCCAATCAGATTGCCATTTTCATAAAGGTAATTGGGCCGAAGGAACCAGTGCCCATCTGAGAAAATAGCATAATCTATGTTTGGTAAATGTTGGGTCCAATTTCCATTTAATTTGTCCAAATGCAAGTCAAAGCCGCCCGTGAATGAACCATTGATTACTCTCTCAGTGGCAAACACGAGGAATTCTGTGCGGAGGACCATAAGAGTGAAGTTGTGACGAGGAAATATCCATCTTCTGAATTTGTCTTCAGCATCTTTGTAAACGTCCATTGGAGTTTCTTCCTGCAATTAACATTCGAAGAATTAATCCAAATACCCATTCGCCCTCCACTTAAACTAAAAGTAACATCCAATGTATAATATATGCATAATCTATGTATATTACTAGAAAAAGTAAACAGCTAATATAGCCGGCTACTTATGTAAAGATCCCTTAATATTTATCATTCTATTAGTGATAAACTGAGTTAAACTTGCCTTAAAATTATGACTACTTAATTCTCCTAGAAAATGCATAATCAAGTTGCACATTAATAAGCATAATCTGATAAGTATTTCTAATTTAAAGTCTTGCTTTGCTGCTTGTAAAACGGTGTATAAATTATTATTCACCGTCTAGTACTATAGATGTAAGAGACCAAAGAACGTATTGAATAGTAAAGTCATACGTTAAGTCTAACTATGACCCCTAAAGTCTCTAAGAACGATTAAAAAATCGTGATGAAATTGAGAATGCATATCAGATCTACGAAATTGGCAAGCGATGAGAGCAGTTGGTGAATGAGACAAAAAAAGTCTGAAATATATAGTTCAACTACTCCTCCTAATTTGGCTGGCCACAACGTTTAAGATAAAGGTTAAAAAAGATAGATTCGTATTTTTCGAAAGAAAATATAAGGAGAACGTTGACAGTTATAAAAAAAAATTAATATGCACTGCTAGTGTAAAAATACTTACACAAGCACGTCTTGTAAAAGGTTACTCCCTCCTGTCCAAAATAAATGATTTTTTTGGATGTTTTCATACAGATTAAGAAATCCATCTTTTAGCATTAATTAACAATGAAATTGACCATATTAACCTTTACTATCTCACATAAACACTCCTAACACATACTCCAACACTATTTACTCCAAGGACAATGTAGGAAAAAAATAATTAATTCATTCTTGAAATCTGAAAAAATCACTTATTTTGGACCACAAAAAAAGGGCAAAAAATCACTTATTTTGGACCGGAGGAAGTATTTAGTTAACTTTATTTAATAATATTTGATTGATAATCTAAAATAAATTATTACTAAATAACTTGTTATAATTAATTGATTTATAAAGAGGAACTTCCTCTTCTTTTTTTTTTTACTTTTTTTTTTTGCACTATTGTATCGTAAAATTGTTTTACATATTGTTCAAATAAATGAGTTTAATGTTTCGAACAAAAAAATAATGACATTTTTTATCGACATAAAGAAAAATGTACTTTGCGACATTCGCGTCCGAATTAACGGAACTTACGGGGAAAATGTATGGTCTTTGTGCAAGAAGTGTCCGAGTCAAACTGACAACAATAACCTACTACTACGCTTTTTTATTATACTTGGCTTATAAAAGTGGCAGAATCAATAGATAATAATCAAAAATTGACGCGCAAAGAACTCGAATCTCTATGCTATTAAACCTCCTTTTAAAGTCCTTTGAATAATTATTGGTGCACCTAATCATACAGTCCGAGACGTGATACTCGAATTACGATTTTCATCCTTCTATTTTGTCAGAAAGCCCCTACTGTTATCTAACTAAGATTAGCTATTTCCGTTATGATATGAAATTGAATTAATTAGGATGTGTGTTTAAATTTTACACACCGAGGGTATAAAACGTAACGTATATAATTAGTTCATTTTTAACGCAAGTACATAAATTTTTTTATGTTGAGTAATACTAAACTTTATGCTAATATGTTAACTACACTATCATGTAAAAATTAATTATATTATCAGTGCTTTGATCAATATATAAAGATTAATCTGTTATAATAAATTAATTAGTGTTATTATTATTAAGATATTAGTTGTAGTTTATCATCTTTTTTTTTTATTATTAACTTACGAATAACTTAAATGCACTGTAGTGTGAAAAAGAATTACACATTAAAAATTTCGTTTAACATATTGTAGCATGTATGTAGCAAACCTTGTTTAACCATATGACAGTAGCAGTCAATACTAACCGAAGATAAAAGGCAGAGAAGGGACTCCATATGATTCCTTGCGAGCGAATCACCAATGAATGCCATTGTCTTTCCTTTAAGAAATGTTAAAAATGTTTTAGCACTGAAACGAGGGAGGGTACATTGGTCTGGTTTCCATCTCCAGTGCATGAATTCTTCATCTGGTCTTCCGTTCAACAAACAGTTTTTCGAATAGGGGATTGTTGGACAGCTGAAGTTTGTATAATACAAACAACTCTTCTGTTGATTCCGAACCCAGCTGCCATTGAACAAGTCACAATGTGACGTATTATTATCTGCAAATATATTAAGCAACAGTTAATAATTGACAATGGTCCTAAGATTAATATTCCTCCCATTTCATTATATTTGGTGGCGCGTGTTTTGACACATATCAAAAATCTTTAACATGCAGTGACATGTCTATGGCTATAATATCATTAAGGATACATAAAAAGTTTAAAGTCGAAGGAGAGAGTTTTCAAATACTATAAATTATATTGTCATTCTTTTTTTTTTTTTTTTACAAAGTAAAAAAGAAAGAGTGTTTATATAGAAATTATGATGAGTTATATATTGTGAACTTGCCAATTAGTAGTTGAGGTTGAATCATGTGTAAGGAATTACTAGGACGAGCTGCATCATCTTCTTTGTTGTTTGTTGTGAAGTTGACGATGGGGCTGATGGAAAAATGAAGCATGTAGAAGGTGAAAAGCATGGTTAAAAATATCGAATAGAACAACAAGAAACCTGGGTTTCCCAAGTTTAGAAACTTCTCTCCCTTGAAAAGATAGTTCTGAACATTCTTTCGTGTCTGTACAGAATTACACAAATCCATGTCTGCTCCCATTAATTAACACTAGTGACGACACAGAACAGGAAGAAAGACTCGAGTAGATTTAAGAAAATATTAAAGCATTAATTCTCATTCCTTTGAAGGAGAACAAAGCATGAAGATCCAGAGGACGCGCACTACGGGGACTTGGATCACTAAATAGAGTCATTTAGGAGGAAGGTAGGAACAGATCTACGGAAACACAGAGAGATGTCTACGTACTGGACCTGCTTTAAAATATATTCTTTTCCGATCCATAATAAGTGACTTTTTGCCTTTGACATACTCGGCACCCCTTAAAAAAATACGACCTCCTAGAGACAAAAAGATATATTCACTAAACTTTGGCATATTGTGATATGTAAATAAGAGCAAATTTTGTAAATATAAAATTAATTCCTTCTTGATTATGTAAAAAGACATTTATTTTTTACCAAAATAAAAAGATTGAAAGATCACTTATTATGTACCGGATGGAGTATATATTTGTGATTAATTTTAAGGACGGTTCACTTTTCATCACTCCGTACTGATTAAGTGATTAGGTAAACCGCGCAGTGAACCATCTGCATGACAGGTCATAATCCAACTCCAGCACTACCCTAATGCACATGACCCGTTGACCCAACAAGTTTATTTCGTTCCCTCCAGTTTGACCCAAAGACGTTAAAACCTTTTTGATTAAATCAATTAATAATGATGAAGGGGTAAATCTTAGTCAAGCATAATCAACTTCGGATCTAAAGGTGTATAATAATACAAAGAACGAAAAGTAAGAACCATCAATATTTATTGATTGTCAAATACCTCATCTTTGATGAGATAGAGAGAAAAATCAGTTTACATTCTTCAGAGGAGAGAATTCTTCTCGAAAGAGTAGCGAGGAAGATCCCCTCAAAAGAAAAAAGACCCCCCTCTATATATAGTTCTGGAATCCTTGCAGTGTCCTTTGTCCGATGTACCCTCATGCGACGATATTTTCCGTCGTTGTTTGAATATTGTTTCTAACTTGACGTACACTGCAGATGCTTGGACTGAAGTAGGTCGTGGTGCTTCTCGTTATCTCGCTACTTGGGCAGGGCCCCAACTGGGTCGACTATTGTGGTCAGATTTTGACCTATATAGTTAGTCCCTCCGTCCGTCGGGGTCATCCCTTGGTAGGCCCAGCGGGCGGATTGTAATTTTGAGCATTTAGGAGAAATCTGACTGTTCACGCTTTGGGCGAAGATTTTTAGACTGAGGCAATCGCGTGATGCTTCAACGATGCCTTTAGATCATCGCGACCGTTCGCAGTCGAAGCGTTGTTTGATTCGAAACGTCATTTGTAGTCACTGTCATTATGACACACGTTTCCTGGGGATTGAACCGTTTCATGCCCTATCAGTTTTGATTGGCGACTCTTGGGTTTCCCACTTGGAGCATTTATGTCCCTATAAATAGGAGAAAAACACCATTCGATTGGCACACTTTCTTGCCTTTGTTAAAAGAATTTTGTGGATCTACCTCTTTTCCGGTACTTCAGATTTTTGATTCTCTCCTGTTGGCCAGAAATTGACATCTCAACCTCTTCTTTTTTTCTTAATTCCTTCGTTCTTTTAAATCGAGATAAATGGCTGGTAGTTCTTCCTGTGCTGACAATCCTGCTGCAACTCCGGCGCAGAAAAATGATGTTCTTGCTCCTGGAGGAGTAGAAGTGATAGAGGATGAGGGGGTTCCTATGGCAGCCGAAATATTGCCTCGTCTTGGAAAGCCGTGCAACAATTTCCATAGTCCTGCCGGAGAAGAGCCGGAACCTGCTTATTCAGTTATGACTGAGGCAGGGATTGCGGAGCTGAAGGCCAGATGGGGGATCCCTCACCACGTCGAAATGTTGCCGACGGTGGGAGATGACATTATATATTTCGATCGCCCAGGATATTGTGCGTTCTACGTTTATCCCTTTATTGTCGGGTATACGCTTCCTCTCTCTCCTTTGGTGGTAGATTTTTGCCGTTTCTACGAGGTGTGTCCGGCTCAGCTTTCGTCGTACTTGTATAAACTGTTCCTTATGCTGCTCAAGTTCGCGGAGCTTGCCGGTCGGGAGATCACTTTGAGACACATGCTCAATATCTTTGCTCCTCACCTCATTCGTGGCACGATGATCCACATGCGCCATCGAGGGACGAAGAGTCTGGTGGTAAAGATGGATGACAGAGCCAACCTTCGTTTTTATGAAAACTATTTTTATGTGCGGACCGAGCACCTTATGGCGGATTCTGCAGGGTTCCCTGAGAGATGGAACTTCGCTCGTAAGTTTTTATATCTTCTATCGGGATTATAGTCGACCGCTTTTCTTTGGGCAGTGTTGAACTGTTTTATGTTTTTGTAGCCGCGATACTACCCCCTGCGCCTGTTGACGACATCCGTGAGTGGGTGAACGCCATTCTTCCTCATACGACGGGGGTTCGCGAGTGGTCGTCATTCTATGAGAAATACGGACGTAAGCCCCTTATTGGTAAGTATCGTTACAGTTTCTGTTCCATTTTACCATTTGACTTTGTTGCTTATGCGACTTTTATCGATGTTAGGGAGAGCGTGAAGGGCGAGGGCTCCTCCACTTGTATTTCGTCAGCCGACATCCTCCGCTCGGTCCGTTCCGGGGTTTGCCGCCCGACCTACGGCGAGGGCCACCTAAGTTCCTCAATCTTGGGCTCCGACTCCTACTATCTGCCCAAGGGGGATTCTTCCCTTACCGAGGATGGTGAGGGACCGTCAAAGAAACGATGAGTGGAGTCCGAAATGACTCCATCTGCCGTGGTTCATTCCGAGGGTGGCATTCCCTTGGTGGAGTCTGAGACGGGGAACGACGCTAACCTGTCTGCAGAGGTAGAGCCTGTCACAGTGACCAAACCATCGACAGAGACTCCGGCTGTTATAATTGACCAACAGACTACTGCGACAGGGAGTCGGAGTCCCGAGGCCGCTATTGTTACTTCGAGCGGGCCTTCATCATCTGGACCGGGTCGTGCTTCTTCTTCGGCCGCAGAGAGGGGAAAAGGTATCGTGGTCGATGACTACGAATCTGAGTCCGATCTTGATCTCGATGATGTCAGGATATTTGAAGAGGGTCTTACCCGTACGGTGGTACATGAGGGAGGCTCGTCCTGTATACTTGAACTCTCGTCGGATATTAACCTCTTGGGGGATACGGAAGACCTGGTTCCGCAGTTTGACCTTTTGTGTTCTGCCGCCGAGAGAGAGGCTCTCCGGGATGTTCGTGATGTTTATTTGATGCACAAAGTGGCCGCTATGGGCCTGAGGGTAAGTTTCTCCTTTCTTTTATGTTCTTTCCATCTTTGGCGACCTTGGTCTTAACCATTATTTTCGTCTTTCAGACGTACATGGTGGAGATTGAGAGTGCCCGTAGGGCCGACACTCGGCCCAAAATTTTTCAAACGATGTTGGAGAAGTATTGGTGCTACTGCAACAAGTGCCGTGAGATGCACGAGCGGCTGAGGGCGAGCGCCGGTGATTGATCCCTTGGTGAGGAACTGGAGAAGAGGGATCAGGAGCTAATGCAGGCTATTAGCAGGAGTAGCAAGCTCGAGTAGTAACTTCGTGTAAAGGACGAGGAACTTGAAGTGGGCAAAGAGGTTGCCGCAGAGTGTGAGCATCTTCAGGCGAGGGAGCGGTCGATGCAAGCTGAGTTGGATCAGAACGCCATCAGGGTCGAGGCGATGAGTGCGGAATGGATGGGAAAGTTAACCGAGCTAGAGAGAAAGGTTTCCGGGTTGGAGAATATCGAGAGTGCTTGGGCGTCGGCTTCAGAGAGGGAGGCGGCTTTATAGGGCACTATCCGCGTCCTTCAATCCGAGCAGCAATTTGAGAGGACGACGACAACGCTTAGGGAAGCAAGGCTCGAAGAGTGTATTGGTGAAATCGACCGGGAAGCTTCTACTTTGGGGGACCGGGTCACTGCTCTTGAGGCCGAGAAGGCACAATTGTTTGCCCAAGTCGAATCTGCCTCCGTCGCTGTTCCCCGTCATCTGCACGAGCTTTGGGTACATGTTGAAGCCCAGCGGGACATATATAAGAGTTTGTGGAAAGCGGGCAATATTTTTGAAGCCGCATATGAAGGAGCGCGGGCGAAGGCGCGAGAGGCTCATGTTAATTGTGGATATGATCCTACGACGCCGGAGGCCAACGAGGATGTTGATGCTGAAGAGGGACTTCCTAGAGATGGTGATGAGGAAGATGGCGGTGATGACGCCAAGTGAAAGAGTTGTTCATCTTTGTTCGTGTTGTTCTCTTTTTTTTTGCGTTGTCTTTTCTGTTGTTATATTTTCCTTTGGACTTGCTCGGTTCTAACCGTGTGTAATTTGCGACTATTTGCGCAACTACTTTAAATAAAGAGAAGTTTTCATCAGTGTATGTCTTTTGCGCTTCTCTTCCTTTTGCTTTTCACAACTTTGGCGTGAAATTTCGGATTTTCGTATGGTGAATTCCTGATTTTCAGAGAATTTAATCTCAGCTGGACTGAGCAGGACTTCGACGTGTGAGTCCGAATAGAGTCTTTTTGATCTGCCTATTTGGGCGAGGTCTACAGGTGACTTATTGCTTCAAGCAGATTCGCTCTTGATTCAAAACGAGATTATATAACGTATTCGTTATTTTGGACGAAGCCGGTCATGACTTGGGTCGTCCAGGTGGGACCAAACTATCGTTCATTCGGGCGAAAGCGCTTTTCTTTTTGGCGATGGTCCTTGGCCTTATGGGTGTTATTTCGAGCTTTCGTCAAAATGTTAACCCATAGTTACTCGACCGAGATCAAACTCTTCTTTCTGGCGATGGCTCTTGGCCTTATGGGTGTTATTTCGAACTTACATCGAAATGTTAACCCGTCGCTGTTCGAGCGAGGTCGAACTCCTCTCTTTGGTGCTGGTCCTTGGCCTTAAGGGTGCTTTTTCGAGCTTTCGTCAAAATGTTAACCCGTCGCTGTTCGAGCGAGGTCGAACTCTTCTTTTCTGACGATGGCTCTTGTCCTTAAGGGTGATATTTCGAGCTTTTGTTGAAATGTTAACCCATCGCTGTTCGAGCGAGGTCGAACTACTCTCTTTGGTGCTGGCCCTTGGCCTTAGGGGTGCTTTTTCAAGCTTTCGTCTAAATGTTAACCCGTCGCTGTTCGAGCAAGGTCGAACTCTTTGTTTCTGGCGATGGCTCTTGGCCTTAAGGGTGATATTTTGAGCTTTCGTCAAATGTTAACCCGTCGCTGTTCGAGCGAGGTCGAACTCTTCTTTTCTAGCGATGGCTCTTGGCTTTAAGGGTGATATTTCGAGTTCTCGTCGAAATGTTAACCCGTCGTTGTTCGAGCGAGGTCAAACTCCTTTCTTTGGTGCTGGCCCTTGGCCTTAAGGGTGTTATTTTGAGCCAGTCAAAATGTTAACACATCGTTGTTCGAGCGAGGTCGAACTCTTCTTTTCTGGTGATGGCCCTTGGACGTAGGGGTGTTATTTCGAGCCGGTCGAAATGTTAACGCATCGCGAGTCCCAATTTTTTGGAGAGTTTTGGGTGTCCTCTAGAGGAGTCCCAGTTTTTTGGAGAGTTTTGGGTGTCCTCTGGGGGAGTCCCGATTTTTTGCTCAACTTGTGTGTTTCCTGGGTAAGTCCCAGTTTGCTTAATTTTTGTGTATTGGAGAGTGTGATGCCGGAGAGTATTGAACGCTGCTATCTTGCTAATGTTTGTTTTATGCATATATTGGAATTTCCCTGTTTAACCCCTTCGTCATTCGGCGTGGAGAGCTCGCCGATGGGCGGGGCGATAAACTCTCCTTTGAACTTTGGTGATGCCCCCCTCGTTGACTCGTTCAAAACCTCCCCGAGATAACCTAATCGAGACAACATCTGGGCGAGGGGAAGGAGTACGACTTAGGGGACGTCATTTTCCAGAGGTTGATATGACTGAGATGGGCGATATTCAAGTTATTTTGTAATAGTTCTTCCACTCTCTAGTTGGAATGCTTCTTTGCTCGCTTGCCCATGCGGCGCTTGTGTTCCTGTTTAAGCGAACAACAGAAGGTAAACCAAGATGAGATTTCCTTACCTCGATCCGATGAGTCGATGAATGAGGGTAGCCTTATAGTGTTGTTCGCTCTACCATCTTTCTTTCTCACAAATAACACAGGTGCTCCCCACGGTGATGTACTAGGTCTAACAAAGCCTTTTTCAAGCATGTCCTTTAGTTGTTCCTTCAACTCTCTCTGTTCTGTGGGTGCCATTCTGTAGGGAGAGATAGATATTGGTTGAGTATCTGGTAATAAATAGCAAACTCAATTTCTCGCTCTGGCGGAAGACCCAAAAGCTCATCGGGAAAAAAACGGGAAACTCATTAACCACGGGCATAGATTGAATGGTTGGTGACTCTACTTTCATATCCTGAACCCGAACTAAGTGATAAATATAACCCTTTCTGATCATCTTCCTTTCCTTGAGATAGGAAATAAATCTACCTTTTGGTGATGCTGTATTACCTTTCTATTCCAAAACATGCTCCCTTGGAAATTGGAATCCAACCATCTTAGATCTACAATCAACGTTGGCATGACAAGAAACCAATCAATCCATACCCATCATAACATCAATTTATACCATATCTAACTCGATTTGGTCTGCTACTGAAGATCGACTATGAACTACTACTATACAACCTCTATATACCCGCCTAGCTATCACCGGATCCCCAACAGGTGTGGATACCTCAAAAGGTTTAACCAACTCAGGTTTTATTCCAAACATACCAGCAACCAACGGAGTAACATATGATAAGGTGGAACTTGGTTCAATCAGTGCATATACATCATATGAGGAGACTGATAATATACCTGTAACAACATCAGGTGACGACTCCTGATCTTGTCGTCCTGCTAATGCATAAATGCGGTTCTAAGGGGACGCTTGAGCTAGATGCTCCGCCTCTGCCTCTACCACGACCGATTGGTGCTTGTGAACCTTGCCCAGGGGGCGTACTGATGATGATGAACCAACTACAGATCCCGCTTGCTGAGGTATGCTTGCATTACTTCTCGTCGGGCAATACCTCATAACTTGGCCTGGATAACCACAAGTATAACAAACACCCAACCCCATACGGCACTGCCCGGCATGCTGCTTGCCACACTGAGCACACCGTGGCAAGGGCGGCTTCATCTGACTTGACTCGCCCCTATGCTGAGAGCTTGAGGCCCTGAATATGTGGAACAATCAAATCTCCCACCGGCAAACTGATGGGGTGTGCTAGCCGATGGCTGGGCTGGATACCTCGGGTATTGTTGCCTCTAACCACCTCGAAACTCCCCAGAAGGACCCGAAGACCTCGCTCTCTTAATCTGGGCCCTATCATGCTCACGATCGGCCCTCTGCTCCTGCTTACGCTCCTCTACACCCTGAGTGTATGCCTGAATACGAGAAATATCCATGTCTTCCTGAAGTGAGACCGACATACAATTGTTAAGCAAGTGCGTCTCTAACCCTATTACCCGTGAACCCCATCCTCCATCTTAGATACAATAGTGGGAGCATACCTAGCAAACGAATCAAATTGAATATTGTACTCTCGAACACTCATGTTACCCTACCGAAGGATCAAGAACCTATCAGCTCTGGACCGTCTAAGCTCTGGTGGCAGATAATGACGAAGAAAAGCCTATGTAAACTCCTTCCATACTGTTGGAGGGGCATCCTCATCTCTGGGCAATTCCCAAGACTCATACCAATTAACTGCAACATCTTAAAGTCTATAGCAAGCTAGCTCAACTGACTCAGTCGCAGTGGCCTTCACCCTCAAAGTCCTCTGCATTCTATCGATAAATACTTGAGGGTCCTTGTTTGGATCTGTTCCAGTGAATACTTGAGGGTCCAAATTAATGAAATCACAAACCTCGCACTGACGGACCTATCTGCAAGACCAATACCTACTTCCTAACGTCGAGCCTGTGCGGCCACTAATTGAGTTAATAGCTGAATAGCATCTCTTATCTCCTGACCCGGTGCATCTGGCTGAGGAGATGGACGTACAGGGGCGAGCGCTGGAGCTGGTGCCCCTCGGAGCTCTTCTGGAGAGGGCAAGGTATGCGAAGTCTGAGATGGAAACTCACTATGAGACTCTCCCCAAGCCCTGGTAACTCGTGGCGCTCGACTAGTAGTCTCACCTACCATGAACTTGCCCTTTTGGGAGGCTGTAGTCTTCTGAGGCATCGCTGAAAACATAACATATCGTTAGGAAAATGAATTCTTATATCGCACGATCTAAGATAAGAAGGGAGGATGACATCCTTTATGTCTTGTAGCCTTCTGTCTATAAGTATGGTGCTCAACACACCCATAAACAAGACTCTACTAGACATGGTCTGTAGACAATCCTAGGATAGAACTGCTCTAATACCACTTTTGTCACGACCCAAACCGATGGGCCATGACAAGTGCCCGAGTCCTACCTGTCGAACACCCTTAAGCATGCGTCTAAGATATAAACATGAATAACATCTGTTGAATTACGAGAATAACATGTGTGAGGGACTCTGTCCAAAAGACATATATACATATACGTGCGGAATACGTAGGGCTAGCCGACAAGGCTGCTACAGACAACTATATATCCAAAACTGGAAGCCGGCAAAGGCCACATACTATCCAACCATACATAACTGTCTACAGACCTCTAATAGAATATACAACTGTACATGGACGGGACTGGGCCCCGTCATAACCATATATGTATACAAACATATCGTATCAAAATCCAAAGCAGCTCCGGATCAAATGGAGCACACCAACTTTCGTTGATCAAGGATCCTAAGAAAGGGACCGTCAGCTTGTCTACCTGCACCTTCAGGCATGAAACGCAGGCCCCAGGAAATAGGGCGTCAGCACAAATAATGTACTGAGTATGTAAGGGATGAAAATCAGTACATAAAAGGCATAGATGAAGCATGGAATAAAGAATTTCGCCTGTAAGTCCAAATAACTTTGTAAATCGTGAAACATTTATAATGTCATGCAAGTGCATGTAAATGTCGTGTCATGCATAGGTATAGATGTACATAACATCATCAAGCCATTGAGGGCATCCCATCATATCATCTCGGCCACTGTGGGCAAAATCATCAACATATACCAGTTGATCAGGTAGTGGTGCGTATATAACGTCGTAACCTTTTTCTCATATCCCCTATACATATAATATACGCGTATATAACGCCATCTGGGCATGGGTCAATGTACATGAATAAATGAATGAAATGCATAAAAATATGTTAATAAAATTAATATACCTTTCGGATAAACTTTATCAACTACGTATTTTTCTGAGACTCGTGAACAGAAGATATAATAATATGTCACATGGGGAATCAAGAACATAGACACCCCTTGTACTTCTATGAATAGAGTCATCTATGAAAGCTGTGCGTTTGCTCGTTTCGTTTGTATCATTTGGATCATGCCAAAAAGAAAGAACGCATAGCCTTAACATACCTGAATCGATTCTCTTGACAATCCTTCTAACACACGCCAATTGCGACGAAACACGTAACGGCGAGATTGAAATAGAGAACAAACCGTATGATATTCTTGAGAAAGATTGTACCGTACTCCCTTAGAATCGCAAATCCCACGTTGCTATAGTATTTAATGGTATTCGTATGAAATATTTGAAGAAACTACGTTGCTATTTGCAAACCATTACCTTTGCTGAAGCTTTCCTTCTTAATCTAGTAGATTTTGTGCATTAGAAAGGTTACCTTTAACCTTTCGGTGTGGGCCCCACTAGGATGACTAATCCTTTCCTAAAGGCCTCTAATTAGGCCACCTATATGTGAACTTAAGGGTCAAATTCTTTTGGCTTTGTTGGCTGCCACGTTAAGGGGTTCCTTGGTCTTATTCAAGGATCTTAATTAATTATCCACTAATTCTTAGTTAACTTCTTAATCTCCCATTAATCAATAATTAATCAATTATCCACATAATTAAGAATGATTTCAAATTACTTAAAATACTACTCACTTTTAACACACTTTATGTATCCTATTTTCATGGTCATGTGGTACCTTGTATGGCACTAGTCCATAAATGCCGGGTATTATAGCTCGGACCGTATTTTCTTCCAAATCGACAACCTTCAACAAAACTCATTTTTTTTATTCGTTTACCTTTAACTTTCACGGCACTTACTTATCCTCTTTTATAAATAGCATAAATACTTATAACCTCAAAAATAATCTCATCCCCGAGTCTACGTCGATTAACTTACGACGAAGCTTTAACGTACGAAAACGCAAGATGTAACAAATACTAATTTATATGTAATTGGTAAATTGTATATCAACTTGTAATACAGTTAAAACCTAAACAGTGAGGATAAATAAGTTTCTAATGTAGTACATTTAGGTAAAAATCCGTTGGTGGGAAGAATTACTAATCAATAATGGTAAAGATGACTTGGTTGCCGCTTTGAGCACACTCTATTTAAAATTTTAGCCAATGTCAGATTGCTCATCGTTTTTCTTCTTTTGAATCTAATCTCACAATGTTCCTCGCTTGTAACTTTCTTTTCAATTTCAAAAGCCTACCAAATTAAACCTTTGATTTGAAAACTAACTACGACGATAGATTTATTTCAAAAATGCATTGTAGAGAATAGTTATGCCATGAGAATGAAAGTAAAACACAAACTAAGAAGAAAAAATTATAAGAAAGTCCAAGGACTGTATGCAAAATATATTTTATCAAGAAAAAAGAGGAAAAAGAAGCACAATAGGGAATAAACAATGATGATACAAACATACTACCATTTAAAATACTTAGTTTATATTCAAACTTCAGACCATACATCTGAAATTTTAAATTGTCAGAATCTTACTTCATCCTTGTTATCTGAAATTCGAATAGTCAAAACCAAATTTCGGGTTTGAAGCTAGAGCCTAACTTATACCCTAAGTTCTAAATCAACATTCAAACTTTAAGATCTGATAGTTCAAACTTCAAATATCTAAATTTTAAAACCTTATACCTGAAGTCTAAACTTTGATTGTGAAGCGGCTAAATATTAAGGGGTTAGGGGTCGTTTGTAGTAAAAATAATTTCGGAATAAAAGTCTTATCCTTTGTTGGGTTACTGTTCTTGGGTTAAGTTATTTCAGGATTAAAAATTATACTGAATAACTTATACCTATCAAGGGGTTGAATGGTAATCCCATTATAAGTTATTTTAGGATAAAACAGTAAAATTGATAATCTCAGGATTAATTCCCAAATTGTCATCAATAAAAAAATTGACCCAAATAACTGCCCACCTAATTTCTTAAACTAAAAATAGCTGATGCCTGACGGATGTATAGTATATATAAAATTCATATATAATATGTGTATAATCTATATATACCGGGTAGAAAAATTCATGTAAAATTTCGTATATATTTAGACAGGGGGTCCCAAAAGCGGCAATTTGTGCACTTCCCGTCATGGTGCTACTGGAGATTAGATTTCTGGTGGACTCACCCGAATTCATTTCGGGAGTCAATCTTCCTCACGTTGAAGTTAAAATTATGGCAATATTTTAAAGGTTTTGGACAAGTGTCTTAGCCATTCTAGAAGGCTATGTTAAATGGCAAAAGAAGTGTAACAAGTGGCAAACTTGATCAGCCACTTTCTTGCCATGCACAACAAAGTTACATGCAATTACAATTATAAATTGCCATCATTTGGCTGCACAATTTATCAACCATCACAAGTGCTTTTCTACTTAGCCTTCTTCTCTTTCTCTCTTAGCTTCTCTTATTTCCAATTTTTCTTATAAATTTACTTTGTCCTATTCTCTTTTCAATCTTGTTGGATTATTGTAATATAAATATGTTGTCGATTCCTGTATCCTCTAAATTAAATAAAGACAGGCTTGTTTAATCCTGGGGAAACATTTCACATTGCTGAAATAGTCAGTGCCCAGCACGACTCAAGTCAATCCGTGTATACGCTTACAAATAATATTGAAGCAATATTATTATTGAAATTCTTGCTCTCAATTACTACAGAAATAGAGTTTGGAGTTGGAACGGCGAAAATTCTGTGCGATGCCGAATGTTGAATTAGAATAGTCCTTACGAATTGGTACTTATTTGATTCTTTTGTATCTGCTGAATTGGTTTTGAAAAAAAAATGAGACCTTGACCAGGGGCGAGAATAAACTTGCCGAACTTGATAGAAGAAGTAAGAAACTAGTTTTTGATATTTGATTAAGAATTCTGAAGTTTCTGAACTAGTTCTATTTTATCAGGGCAAACTTTGTTGAGGCTGTGAAATTGGTACACTGTCGATACTACGGACATGCATCTTGTATACAGGGTATGTCTTCTATTGCTTCCTCATTTTGAAGTTCCTGAGAATTGCTGAGTGAAAGTGGATTGTGACTATATCCAACTCCAGTTTGATGACATTGCAATTTCAATTTTCAAGTGCCGTGATAAGCTGCTGTTTTTGTCCTCTCTATGACTCTTTCAAACTTGTCTAAACTAAACTACTATAACCTCTTCATATTAGTGAATAATTTATTTCTACTGCTTAATTTTTGTTAGCATAGATTTCTCTGTTCAAGCTGATACGGTTGTTGCTTCATCGATTTCTATTTTGTAAATAATTTCGTATAGCACTTGGTTGAATTAGGGTTATGACATAAATGAGTGGGATGCTTATTTTGTGATAGCGTAGTCATACAGAAGCAACTGAAGTACCTGACTGTAGATTCGTATTATGTCCCAGTTTTTCTCCTCTGAGCGTTCATAGAAAGAACCATTGAGGAAAATAGTGAGACATGCTAACTCATTGTTGAGCTAAAAATCTTCTCATAGACTCGCAATGCGACAATAGCTAGGAAGGGAACAGAGAAAAATATGAAATGCTGAACAAGGAAAATAAAGTGATAACATTTGTGATGAGCCAATTTTTTCCTCACTTTCTGGTGAAAAACTACATGGTAATGGTCTATTTCTTCATCATAAACAAAAGCCCAAGGCAGCATGTTTTGCTCTTTCTGGGAATATGGTGCTTTTAAAATACCTTGTTGTCCTTTCTCAAAGTCCCCATAACACTCTGTAGAACACTTTGTGTTGAGTTTGTCAAGTAGTTGTATATTAAAGCCATATAAAACACTTCAACAATCCAAACATATTTAGTGTAACATGGAATATCACAAGCCATTTCCTACAAAATCTAGTAAGGAATAAGTGCACCAACGTCTTCCCTCTCGTCACTGGAAGGATAAATAAGAGAAATGACAAATTAAACTAATTTAGTAACATAGGCATGGGAAACATTAGGAGTTGACAACTATCTAAACTATCATCCAAATATTGGTGGTCCAATTATTTCCTTTTCCAAAACTGACTAATCTTGATATTTGAGGTAATTTTGCAGGTAAGTTGGCCATCAATTGGGTGCTACAATGTGAAGTCAGTGTCCCAAAAAGCAGAGTAGGACATGTCACCTACTAGGCATTGAATTGAAATTTTGTTCGACTATCCCAACATACTCACATTTTTGTTTATGTGCTTGTTTACAATTGTAAGTTCTAGTATACATCATTTATGTTAAGAAAACAATTGCCTTCTTCTGCTGTCTACCCTTGAGTAGTTACATTCTTCAACTTGCAGATTGGGTTTTTGTGTCATATGATAGAACCATGTTCTGTTTATTGTACATCCATAGAAGCTTCTTTGGCTTTTAGCATGTAGTAGTATTGTAGTATAACATTCTCATGTGAACAATTTTGTTATGTGGAGTTACTTGACGTTGATCACTTATGGTACCAACTCCCTTGGCAATTTTTATTTTCAACATTTTCTACCTAAAGATAAACAGACGAGGTGAATTGCTCTTTTGATATTTCTACCTAAATTTAATAAATAGATGAGGTGAATTGCTCTTTTGGTATTTTCCATAATACACTTTGATTTTGTCCTCCAACTAGACTCACTATTTCTGTTATCATAAGTAACTTCAGCATTTTTTTTTTATAACCGTGGTGTCAGGCCAGCTTGCATGCACCTCGCCTATTTTATGGTGCGTCTGCTATCTCCCACCAGCACAGGTACTAGGTAACTCTTTCCAGCAACGCTTGGACATATAGTAAGAAATCACCTAGTATTTTTCCTCCGCTAGAATAACTGTTGCGGAATATCGTGGGTTAACTAGCACACAAACACACACAAACCAAATAGAGAAGAAAAATCAACACAAGGATTTAACGAGGTTCGGCTAAGCCTAATCCTCGGGGCAAAAGCAGAGAGAGTTTTCCACTATGAATGAGAAGAAAAGCACAATACAATCTCAAGGATCCCCAACTACAACCCATATATGTAGATCTCAAAAGGTCCAAAACATATAAGAGAAAGGTTTCCCAATTTGACAAGGACTATAGGTTTTCTTTTCCTAAACCTATAGGGATTAGGGGTTTCCTAAAAATACAAGGAAATAATTCAAGCAACAAATAACAAATCTTCCCCTTGGCTTGAATTCTCTTCATCAACAGGAACAACGTCTCTCTACCTTTCCCTCAGGCCTCGCAAGTGCTCTATCCATTACCGCACACATCAACCAAGTCTAGGCAACGCCTAAACTTTTTAAGAGACTCAATCTCTTTAGCCATAGCACTAATTCATCGATTTGGTTCTGTACTCTGAATAACTTCTGAGTAGCTATAACACTTAAATGCATCAATGGTCTCTGCAACTACCAAAGCAAATCCCACTGGATTCATATATCCAAGAAGATTCCCATCAACTATGTTTGCAAATCTTTGCGGTCGGTTGATCGCTCTCTTCTCTTTGCCTGTTGCAATGCTATATGGTTGTTGTTGCGTAGATGCATCAACATTATCATTTTGATCAATAATTTGCACCTCCTCCACTTCCTCTACTTCGGAACTACTGGGCTGAGCTAGTGGAGATTCAATTTCTAGCTCTATGCGGTCACTGACACCACGATCTATTTCTGCTATTGCCTTCTTCCTCTGACTGTCCAGTGAGGCAGATTCATCGAATGTTACATCCTTACTGATAATTAGCCCTAGAGACTTTTGATCCGTGCACCACAACCTATAAATTTCACTTCAGTTGCATACCCTAGAAATATACACTTCTTTGCCCTCGGCTCAAGTTTTCCATCCCTCACATGAGCATAAGCAGGACAACCAAATATCCTTAAGTTTGAATAATCAGTAGGCGAACCGGACCATACCTCAAAAGGAGTTTTGAACTCAATAGCTTTAGATGGAGATCTGTTGACCAAATAACAAGCTATATTGATTGTTTCAGCCCAAAAATCTTTACTAACACATGATGTGAAACATGTTTCGTGCCCTATCCCAAAGCGTTCTATTCATACGTTCTGCAACACCATTTTGTTGTGGTGTTCCAACACAAGTGTTGTGTCTCACTATGCCCTCTTTGCTGCAGAAATTATCGAACTCAGAATTGCAAAATTCCAACCCCTTTCTAGTTCGAAGACGCTTAACTTTTCTTTCCGTCTGCCTCTCAACCATCTCTTACATTTAAAAGTCGAAAATGCCTCATCTTTTATTTTCATAAAATACACTCACACCATCCTTGAGTAATTATCAATCAAAGTCATAAAATACCTGGTACCACTATTGGAGGGAACTCTATTTGGACCCCACAAGTCAGAGTGTATATAATCTAACTTGTCTCTAATCTTGTGCTTGGCCTTCTTGCTGAACTTTACCCTTGTCTGTTTACCAAACACACAATGCTCACAAAAATTCAAAACTTGATTGTTGTACCCATTTAGCAAATTCTGCTTACTCAATAAAGACAATCCATTCTCACTCATATGGCCAAGTCGCAAGTGGGATTACTGAGACCGATTCAGATCACTTTTCCTAGAAGCTACAACAGCTTCCCCTTCAACTATACTAGCCTGAAGATGATACATTTTAGAATGCAGTTTACCCTTCATGAGTACCATAGAGCCTTTACACACTTTAAGTATTCCATTCTCAGAGTGAAATTTATACCCTTGATCTTCCAAAGTCGAAAGAGAAATCAAATTTCTCTTTATCCGAGGAACATGCCAACACTCAATATTTCTAATAATTCCGTCGAACATTCTCAATTTGATGTTACCAACCCCCTGTACTGGTAATGGATTAACATCTCCTATATAGACAGTCCCACTCATTTGCTTGTTAGTTGCAAATTAATTCTTGTGTGGACATATATGGAAAATAACAGCAGAATCAAGAACCCTAGAATTCTGCCTATGACTAGAACTCACAGCACAGACTTCCCCTACATAGTCATTATCATCAGAATTATTGTCACTGTCAACAATATTTGCCGAATTATCTATTTTCTGCTTCCCTATTTTCTCCTTCAGCTTGGGACAATCTCTCTTGTAGTGACCTTGCTCCTCGCACTCATAATAGTGTTGCTTCCTTGCTCTAGACTTTGATCTGCGATTGACTTTTTCCTGTTAAAGTCCTTTTGTTGTGTTCTTCCTCTAATCACAAGACCCTCGCCCTCAATTCCGCTGTCTGGAAAGCTCTTTTTCAACTCTTTAGATTTTAGTGCATTGCTAACATCTTCCAGTGAAATGTTGTCTTTCCCATATAGCAGCGTATCGGCAAAAGTATCATAAGACGGTGGTAAAGAACATAACACAATCAAGGCCTCATTCTCACTCCCAATTTTGATATCCACATTCTTCAGGTCCATTATAATTGAATTAAACTCATCAATGTGAGTTTTAACAGGTGTACCTTCATTCATATGGAGATTGTATAACCTCTTTTTCAGGTAGAGGCGGTTTGTTAGCAGTTTCTTAGAATATAGATCTTCCAGCTTCTTCCATGCCGTTGCTGCACAAATTTCTTCAGCAATTTCCCGAAGAACGTTATCTGTAACGCTCATGAAGATCGCATTCAAAGCCCTCTCCTTCAGGTTTGCCTTCTTTGTCTCTTTCATCTCTTCAGGAAAATCATCATCAATTGCCTTCCATAACCCTTGTAACACCAAGGACGATTTCATCATAATCTTCCACAGACTGAAACTAGAACCCCCATCAAATTTCTCTACTTCGTACTTTGTTAAAGATGATGAAGACATCTTAACCCTAGATTATATGTGAAAACCCAAACCTTGCTCTGATATCAATTGTTGCGGAATATCATGGGTTAACTAGCAACACAATCACCACAAAGCAAATAGAGAAGAAAAATCAACAAAATGATTTAACGAGGTTTGGCTAAGCCTAATCCTCGGGGCAAAAGCAGAGAGTTTTCCACTATGAATGAGAAAAAAAGCACAGTACAATCTCATGGATCCCCAACTACAACCCTTATATATAGATCCCAAAAGGTTTCAACCATATAAGAGAAAGGTTTCCCAATTTGACAAGGACTATGTGTTTTCCTTTCCCAAATCTATTAGGGTTTTCCTAAACCTGTAGAGATTATGGGTTTCCTAAAAATACAAGGAAATAATTCAAGTCACAAATAATAAATTGTTGTCTGGAAAGCAACGGCATGAAAGAGACAGAGAAGGGAGAGTTGTTGGGTTAAAACGGCTCAAAGATACTCTTAACATGGTGTGATATTGTCCGCTTTGGGCCAAGCCCGCACGGTTTTTTCCAAAAGGCCTCACACCCTTAAGAGATCCCTACACCTTATATGTAGACTTTCAATCTTTTCAACTACCAATGTGGGACTTTGTTCGCACACCCAACAATAACTAACTTCAGCATTTGTACTTGACTCCATTGATTGATTGAAAGTTCCTCCCATCTGGAAGTTAAAAAAATATTAGCGATTTTAATTCCCTTGTTTTTTATTTTCATGTAGTTTTATATAGCCTCCTACTTTTCAAGTTTTATGCCCAAAAACATCTAAATTTGGAGTCATGTTCAGTTGATACGGTTGATTGAGAGAATCTGGATACTGTATTCCGGATGTTAGGTTAGAAGTAACTGTCAGTTTTTGTAGTGTAGCACATGATTTAATAAAGTCATTTGAGAGTATTCAATCAGTGAGACAGGTTAGTTAAGTTATACTTTAGCATTAGCAGATCTGGAATACAAGAGTGGGAACATGGGTTATTAATGATAATGTTTTATTAGCTGGTTAAATGCAGTCTGATACATCATTAATACCCTCCCCTTCTCTTTTTTTCCCTAGATTGTAAATGTAATATTTATTCATTTTAAATATCATTGTCTACAATAAAGGCCCCCAAAATAAAAATATGACTTATGGTACAGCGAAGAACAGGGTGGCTCGGCACATGGGGGGTTCAGATAGGGACATAAAAGGCCACATGTGGCCCTGTCTTAAGGCCAAAATATTAAAACTTGGTTGATTTACGCATATGCGCCGTATCCTTCGGTTATGACTTGTACTTGTGGGAGTGGGTTCTGCTGCTGGATGAGGTTTGTGATCCATTGTTTGGTTGCTAGGGTGCATCACCATAACACCTTCGACCCCTATTTCGTCCTTCACTTAGAGATAAATTTAGCATTTATAATCATAGGCCCCCATAATGTGGATTCAAGATTATTTGAAGTTTCTGTCCTGCAACAATCTCAAGTTAAATATATAATAATGATAGTTGCTCAAAAGTTATTGGATTCACGTGACTTATTAGCTAAGCCGTCCTTTGGGTCTAGAATGTTTCAAAAAAACAAATTTTGGTCGAATTCAATTGCAAAAGCTAGTTCATGAGGTGAAGACGGCTAAGACCGTATAGGAAGACATATTTTCTCAATTAACACCCCTTATGTCGAAAGTTGAACATGTGGAGCGTGAAAAACATAACATGAAGCTTCAACATTAGAAGTATGGATAATATAACATGAGCGAGCAACACCATACAAACCAAGAATATGAACTGGTCAGTCTGTGATATTCAGTTAATTGGATAAAAACTGCCCCTCATTTAATTTTCTCAATGTGCTCACATCAAGCTGTGCCAATATAATGGCTTGATATCCAGGATTTCTGTGATGGGTGTCACCATCAAGCTTTTGGGTTACTGTATCTGAGCCAATTTCCTAGTGCAAAATGTGACAATGTGGCTTTTAATACTTTAATTTATTCAGGCACTTCTTTGGGTATTATTAACCTTAATGCTCAGATCACTAACACAGTGAAATTAGTGTGGAAGTCAAACCTGGACTAAATCTGGGATCTGATGCAATTACATAATGGAGTGTTTAAGAAATCAAGGAATCCAGATCTATGAAAAATAATTAGACTCAGTGTCTTGAAATTAATTAGAGTGTGATTTAAGGTCTAACAGTCAACTTTGTTTTTAAGATGCATGAAGGATTTTATGTAGAATATGCTAAACTTGCTAGGGTTTTAATATGATTATTTATTAGACAGGTGGATCAAATATTGGATACATGGTCACCACATCTAATAATGGAAGGTACAAGTGAAAGGAAAACGGGTTAACGTGGGTTGTATGGACTATGGACCTACCAAAAAAAATCATATGGTAGACAAAAATCGTATAATTGAGTCCAAATTGAAGATATCTAATAAACTTGTTATTCAAGATTGTCTTCTCTACGTAAGCAATCAACAGATACGAACAACATCTACACTCTTTCATGTGAAAATCCAGAATACCCTGATCAGGAAATGCTCCGTAGCTTGTCTTTCCTAGCAAGCTGCACCATTTGGTGAGTTGGTGAAAAGTTTCCCACCTTTATCTAAAATGACATTGTATAGCCGATTTCAAAATAATAACCGAAAAAAAAATTATATATATACTGTTGGGATATACTATTAACCATGCGGTTTAGACATAGTATTATATTTTGTTCTTTATGAAACAATTGTTTATTTAATTTATTCAATTCTATAAAGCACTGTTTAAATAGATCATTTGTAACATGTGTGTCCTTTTGGTTATGTAGTAAACAATTTAGTGTATGGAGTCTTAGCTCATACACAGAAGATTAAATTGTTGGTTCTCATAATTAATAAACTATGTTTACAATCGAAGATATTATCGGACAAAATATCTTGATGATTGTAGCACAAGATTATTATATAATTTGTCTTGATTATGGGAGTAGGTTTACTCCATCTTCTTGTGCTAGTATACTCTGTGTATATTGAACGGACCAAGTAGAGAAAAGGTGTTTTTGTACTGAATACATATAAAACATTTTCTCTAATTCATTAAATGAGCTTATACTCCTAATCTTGATATAATTATTATGATCAATGTAATTTGTTTATTGTTTTGATTTATCAAAAGGTACGACTCTATTTAGAGTTAGTATATGCCTAATAAATTGGACAATAATAAATAACATTTGTGAATAATAATTAGTTGATAGAATCCATGACTTGGTTTTTGGGTTTGATAATACCCCTTTATATAAGCTTATAAGTTTTCATGTGAAAACCCGGCCGGTGGATTTTGTATCCGTCACATGAGATAGTTTAAGCGGAATTATAAAGGATTTAATTAGTTGATTGAATTAAATTTTCAGTAATTTAATTTAATTAACTAGTATTTGAAATCTTAACATGGGGAGTTAAAATAAGTGTTGATGAATTTTTGAAATTCATATTGAGGAGTTCAATTGCAGTTTTTTAGTGGAATAAATTGCAATTAATTATAGTAGGATCTAATTCTTGCCTACTTCGAATTAGTACTATAATTAGTAGCCTCTTATTATTTCTGTGGTCCCTGCTATACCTAGTAATAACCTGGACAAACTTGGGTAAGAAGTAGCTTGGGAGAAAAGTTACCTTTTTGAGTTGGAGTAGGATTCTACTTATGGAATCCTACTCCACACATTTTTTAGCCTATTTTTAGGGCTTAATTTCGTTTATAAAAAGGAGACAGGTTTCTCCTGTTAACTACCCTAGAGTTGTATTATTTTTGCCCACCCAAAAGCAAAAGGGTTCAAGGTTTTACTAGGCATATAGCAGAAGACTACAACCCTGGATTCTTGCTGCTTGGAGAATTTGTGCAACTATTTCAAGAGGTTAGTGTTCCTGATCTCGTTATTATTGCGTTGTCTAGTTTACATGTAATTGATGCCTAATTGTATGCTTGCTTCCGCTGCGCATGTTCTAACAATTGGTATAGATTCTGTCTTACATCTAACTAGATAATGTAATACAACATGCATAGAGTAATATTAAAACGTGTTATTCATTNAGCTTCGGGAGGTGATTTGTGACTTAGGAGTGCTATCGGAATTGAATTTGGAGGTCCGGTGTAGAATTAGGCTTGAATTGGCGAATTTGGAATTTTGGCGAATTCCGGTTGTTAGGCGAGATTTTAATCCGAGGGTCGGAATGGAATTCCGAGAGTTGCAGTTCGTTGGGTGATTTTGGATATGTCTGCAAATTTTCAGGTCATTCAGACATCGTTTGGTTGGATTTTTGATCGAAAATGCATTTCGGAAGTTCTTGAAGAACTTAGGCTTTGATTTGGTGAAATTTGATGATTTTGATGTTAACGATAGTGTTTTGATGATTGGAAACAAGTTTGAATAAGGTCTTGGGGTGTGTTGGTGCTATTGGTTGAGGTCCCGGGGGGCCTCGGAGTGATTTCGGGTGGTTAAACGGAGAATCTTGATGTTGTTGCAGGTCTGGTGCACCTGGCTTCTGGTATTTCCGCATCTGCGGAAAAGGAGCCGCAGAAGCGGTTCCGCAGATGCGGCTAAGAGATTGCATAAGCGATCCATGAGGGACCGGGGTAATTCGGCAAAAGCGGACGGGGTATCGCTTCAGCGGGTCCGCATAGGCGAAAATGAGGCCGCAGAAGCGGAATGGTGAGATCCGCAGAAGCGGATGGTTGGGCGCAAAAGCGGAAGGCCAAGGATTTAATGAAAACCGCATAAGGGTCATATGGCCGCAGAAGCGGTCCCGCATAAGCGGTTACGGGACCGCAGAAGCGAAAATTGCTGAAGGGTTTTAATGAATCAGTGTTCGCGAATTTCAGAAGTTAAGAAAATATTTTTAGACTTCGGGAAGAGGCGATTTTGGGCGATTTGGAGAGGATTCGAAGGGGATTCCATCAGGTATGCATTTATAGACTCGAATAATGTTGTTATGGTGTAAAAACAAGGATTTAAACACTGAAAATCCAAGAATTTAAAGGGGGAAACCTAAGAAAGTGTAAACTTGGAATTTGAGGGGTCAAACGAACTCCGATTTTGGTAAATTTTATATGTATGGACTCGTGGCGAGACGAGGAATCCGGTGATATAAATTTCATAATTTTTCGAGAAGTGGGCCCGGGGCTCGGGTTTTGCTAGTTTCGAGATTCTTGCTAATTTTCGATTGTTTTCGATTGGGTATTGTTCCCTTAGCATATTGTGATGTATTCGCTCTGATTTTGGTTAGATTCGACGCGCATGGAGGCCGATTCGAGGGGCAAAGGCGTCGCGAGCTAGAGACTTCGCCGGTTCGAGGTGAGTAATACTTGTAAATGATATCCTGAGAGTTTGAAACCCCGGATTTGCATATCATAGTGCTGTATTGAGGTGACTTGCACGCCGGACATGAGCGTGGGGTAGAGCATCGTTGGGGATTGTGACTTGGCCGGTCCTGGTTGTTGATTTTACTGCTTAATTGACCGAGACTTACTTGATGCTATCATGATTTGGGCTGATTGCCATGTGTTGGGCTTCGTGCCGATTATTTGAATAATTCGGGGATTGGTATCACTGTTTTTGCATTACTTTGCATATCATTTGATCTCGGTCCAGGGTTTTGATACGATTTTGCAAACTCAGCCATTATTCCAAGATTTGAAAACTTAAATAATATTTTTATTGATGTTTTTGAGCTAAGAACCATTATTTTAATATTGCCCAAGTGGCTTATGTGCATTTCTGGACTGAGCAGGGATCGGGCTGCGCGCCGCAGCAGTGACTTGAAACAGTGGTAACAATGACACTGTATGATGTGACCTGAAACAGTGGTAACAATGACACTGTATGATGTAAATTGGTTAGGTAACAATGACTGACCGGTCAGGTAACAATGACTGACCGGTCAGGTAACAATGACTGACCAGGAATGTGATTGACGCCACGAGATGGCTTGATATTGCGCTTGGGCTGTAGGAGCCCCTCCGGAGTCTGTACACACCCCAGTGAGCGTCGTCGACGTTAAATACATGGTTGGCTCGGACTGCACGCCGCAGTGGGCACCTGAGTGTACCGGTATTTGTATATGGTTGGCTCGGACTGCACGCCGCAGTGGGTACCTGAGTGTACCGGTCATATGCATTGCATTGCATTCATGCATTGGTTCCTGTTTGTACTACGTGTCATGACATTTAGCACTCTCATATCATTGGCATCCATGCTATTGCTTGTACTGTTTACCAGACGCCCTGGTGTTAACTATTTGTGGAGTGTTGTGCCCGAGGGGCTGTCTTATGTGCGGACTTGCACTATCTGATTTCGCATTCATTTGCTCGATTGTTGGAAAAAGATATTTTCAAAAGAGGTTTTAAACTGAGTCAGATATTTTCTAAAGGATTTTCACGGTTTCATTGTTTTTCTGAGAGAGTTGTACTGTCCTATATAGCGTGATGGAGTGCTCTTACGTGATTTCTTGCCTCTCAGTTATTATGTACTCTTATTACCATTGAGTTGGAAGTACTCACTTTACTCCCTGCACCTCGCGTGCAGTTGCAGGTATTGTTCACCCGATAACGGGTTATTAGCTGATTGAAGGTAGGGCTATTGTAGCTGAGCAAGGTGACCGCCAGCGTTCGCGGCACCGGATGTTGTCTTTTGATTTTTTCCAGAATTTTTCTTTATATATTATTATTGGCCCTGTAGTTGTGTTCAGGTTTCTTTAGATGCTCGCGACTTGTGACACCCCAGTCGGGTAGAAATTAACAAATTTTAAATGCCATTAAGTTGTATCTTCTATTTATTTATGTTTGATAATCGTTAATGAAAGGATTTGGGTTTAGTTGGCTGGCCTTGTCTTCACGAGAGGCGCCATCACGACCAGGTTGGGAATTGGGTCGTGACTAGCGAAATTGTTGAATGAGCTGCAAGCGGCAGAATCTATTATCAAATAACAAGCTCCAGTTGTGGCACTAAATGTTGAGAAACCTTCAATTTCTAAGTCGAAAGGCAATAAGAAAAAGAAGAAGGCTTAAAAGGTTCTGGCACCTGGTGGTGCGGCTGGTATGAACAAGCCCAAAGGCAAGTGCTATCATTGCAAGCAACCCGGGCATCACAAGAAGCAATGCCCCGCCTATTTGGCAAAGTTGAATAAGCAAGGTAATTCAAATTTAAATGTCGTTGAAACTTGTTTAGCTGCTGTTTCTACCATGTTTTGGTGTGTAGATTCGGGAGCCACTAATCACATCTGCAATTCTTTGCAGGGGTTTCAGGAAACGCGGCGGTTAAGTGAGAATGAAGTTTGCGTTTATCAAGCCAATGGCGAGCCAGCACCAGCTTTAGCTTTAGGAGATATTAGTGTTTCGTTTAGTAGTGATAGAGTTTTAGTTTTAAAAGATGTTCTCTATGTACCTTCCATTAGAAGGAATTTGATTTCGGTTTCGAAAATAATGGATGCTGGTTATAACGTTTATTTTGCTAATAACTCTGTTGTTATTAAGTTTCATAGACGTTTTATCTACAAAGCTGCTAGAGTACATGACCTTTTTGTTCTTGATATATCTCCCCCTGTGCTACAACAACCAAAAGAACTAAATAACATTAATCTACCACATAAAAGAAAACGTATTTCTGAATTGAGTCAGACTTATTTATGGTACTTACGTCTAGGCCATATAAATCTAAATAGGATTTCGAGGTTGGTCTCTGATGGAACTTTGAGTTCATTGAAAGTGGAATCACTACCAACATGTGAATCCTGTTTAGAAGGTAAAATGACCAAGAGACATTTTCCCTCAAAAGGGAAGAGAGCCAGTGATAAGCTAGAATTAATTCACTCTGATTTGTGTGGTCCTATGAATATACAAGCAGGAGGTGGTTTTGAGTATTTTGTGACTTTCACAGATGATTACTCAAAATATGGATATATATATCTGTTGCGCCGTAAGTCTGAATGTTTTGAGAAATTCAAAGAATTTAAGATGGAAACAGAGAAACGACATGATAAATATATCAAAACATTACGATCTGATCGTGGTGGTGAATACCTTTCTGCAGAATTCATAAAATACTTATCAAATAATGGAATTACATCTCAATTATCTACACCAGGAACACCACAACAATTGTGGCAGAAAGAAGAAATAGGACTCTTATGGGAATGGTTAGATCAATGTTAAGTTATTCCGATTTGTCTCTTTCCTTTTGGGGATATGCTTTAGAAACAACAAACTACATTCTAAATTTAGTTCCTTCAAAGTCAGTACCTTCAACTCCAATAGAATTATGGACTGGGCGAAAGCCAAGTTTACGGCACATTCGGGTTTGGGGTTGTCCAGCACATGTGCTGAAAGGGAAAGCGGATAAATTGGAATCAAGGACAGAAGTATGCATTTTCATTGGATATCCAAAAGGAACAAAAGGCGGTTTGTTTTATTGTCCCAAAGAAAAGAAGGTAATTGTTACGACAAATGCCAGATTTTTAGAGGAGGACTATCTAACGAACCATATTCCTAGAAGTAAACTAGTTTTACAGGAATTAAATAATGGAGTAACTAACGACTCAACTCTTGAACGTATCCCGGAAGCCAGCATTGACATACCACTGCATTATCGTAGTGGGAGAAATGTCAATAGGCATCAGATTGCACAAGAACAATTGCCTGACATCTCACTACCCCAAAGTAGTGGAAATAATGTTGAGCAACCTCAGATTGTTGAGCAACCTCACGTTGTTGAACAACCTGAAATTGTTATGCAACCTGAAGAATCCGAAAGCCTCTCTCGCCGCGGTCCTGGCGTAACCGCGGTAGGACCGCGGCAGAACAATGCCCCTGATTCTGCAGGGCCTTCTGACCGCGATCCTGGCGTAACCGCGGTCGGACTGCGGCAGAACAGTGCCACTGATTCTGAGAGGCAATCTGGGAGGGATCCTGCACTCCAGGAAGAAGTCAATGATATCCTAGCACCACCTGCTGTGGAAAATAACATTGAGACTTCAGTTCAAGGAAGTGGTGAAGTGATTCAACAACAAAATCAGCCTCCACCTGTAGTGACTAGTCGTAGTGGGAGAATTATTAAAAAACCTCTCCGGTTTGTGCTCTTGGGAGAATCTTATGATAGAATCCCTGAAGAGCCTAATACAGAACCTATTAATTACAACGAAGCACTACATGATACAGATGCTGATAAATGGGTTGATGCTATGAAATCTGAAATGGAGTCCATGTACTCAAATCAAGTCTGGGATCTTTTAGAACCACCTACTGGAGTCAAACCCATAGGTTGTAGATGGATCTATAAGAAAAAGAGAGGAATGGATGGAAAAGTGCAAACTTTTAAAGCTAGGCTTGTCGCAAAAGGGTTTACTCAAAAAGAAGGGATCGATTATGAGGAAACCTTTTCGCCAGTAGCCATGCTTAAATCCATAAGGATTCTCTTATCCATTGCGGCTCATTACGATTATGAGATCTGGCAAATGGATGTCAAGACCGCTTTTCTAAATGGAAGTCTTGATGAGTGCATCTATATGGCACAACCAGTTGGTTTCATAAAAAGTGGAAATGAGCACATGTTGTGTAAATTAAAGAAATCCATTTATGGATTGAAACAAGCTTCTAGGGCATGGAACACTTGTTTTGACGCATCGATTAAGACATTCGGTTTTGATCAATGTGAAAATGAGTCTTGTGTCTATAAGAAGTGGAGTGGAGATAAAGTTACATTTTTGGTCTTGTACGTAGATGATATTTTGCTCATAGGAAACAATGTGAGCATGTTGAATTCAGTAAAGGAATGGTTGTCCTCACGTTTCGATATGAAAGACTTGGGACAGGCAGCACATATCCTTGGGATCAAGCTTATGCGAGATCGCAAGCAAAGGATAATAGGCTTGTCCCAAGCACTTTATATTGATACTATTCTCACCAGGTTTAGCATGCAAGATTCCAAGAAAGGGTTTCTCCCCTTTAGACATGGAATCTCTCTGTCAAGAGATCAGTCCCCAAAAACGACTGATGAGATAGAAAAGATGAAGGCGGTCCCTTATGCTTCTGCTGTAGGGAGTCTTATGTATGCAATGCTATGTACTAGACCTGATATTTGCTTTGCCGTTGGCATGGTTAGCAGATTTCAGTCTAACCCTGGTCGAGAACACTGGACTGCTGTTAAGCATATAATCAAGTACCTGAAAAGGACTAGGGATTATATGTTGGTGTATCACTCAGGTGATCTTGCACCCATTGGCTATACTGATTCAGATTTCCAGTCAGATAGAGACTCTAGAAAATCTACCTCAGGATATGTTTTTACTTTGGGAGGTGGAGCCATAAGTTGGAGGAGCATCAAGCAATCGTGTGTTGCTGATTCCACCATGGAAGCCGAATATGTGGCTGCATCTGAAGCAGCCAAAGAGGCTGTTTGGCTCAGGAACTTTCTGAAAGAGCTTAATGTGGTTCCTTCGGTTCAAGCACCAATTGTACTTTATTGTGACAATAGTGGTGCAGTTGCAAACTCGAAGGAACCAAGAAGCCATAAAAGAAGTAAGCATATTGAGCGTAAATATCACTTAATTCGGGACATAACACAAAGAGGTGATGCAAGAGTGTTGAAGATTGCGTCGGAGGATAATTTGGCAGACCCGTTTACAAAGAGCTTGACACAGAAGATTTTTGACAAGCATGTAGAAGGAATGGGTGTTAAAATATTAGACGCATGGTTATGAGTCTAAGTGGGAGATTGTTGGGATATACTATTAACCATGCGGTTTAGACATAGTATTATATTTTGTTCTTTATGAAACAATTGTTTATTTAATTTATTCAATTCAATAAAGCACTATTTTAAATAGATCATTTGTAACATGTGTGTCCTTTTGATTATGTAGTAGACAATTTAGTGTATGGAGTCTTAGCTCATACACAGAAGATTAAATTGTTGGTTCTCATAATTAATAAACTATGTTCACAATCGAAGATATTATCGGACAAAATATCTTGATGATTGTAGCACAGGATTATTGTATAATTTGTCTTGATTATGGGAGTAAGTCTACTCCAACTTCTTGTGCTAGTATACTCAGTGTATATTGAACGGACCAAGTAGAGAAATGGTGTTTTGTACTGAATACATATAAAATACTTTCTCTAATTCATTAAATGAGCTTATACTCCTAATCTTGATATACTTATTATGATCAATGTAATTTGTTTATTGTTTTGATTTATCAAAAGGTATGACTCTATTTAGAGTTAGTATATGCCTAATAAATTGGACAATAACAAATAACATTTGTGAATAATAATTAGTTGATAGAATCCATGACTTGGTTTTTGGGTTTGATAATACCCCTTTATATAAGCTTATAAGTTTTCATGTGAAAACCCGGCCGGTGGATTTTGTATCCGTCACATGAGATAGTTTAAGCGGAATTATAAAGGATTTAATTAGTTGATTGAATTAAATTTTCAGTAATTTAATTTAATTAACTGGTATTTGAAATCTTAACATGGGGAGTTAAAATAAGTGTTGATGAATTTTTGAAATTCATATTGAGGAGTTCAATTGCAGTTTTTTAGTGGAATAAATTGCAATTAATTATAGTAGGATCTAATTCTTGCCTACTTCGAATTAGTACTATAATTAGTAGCCTCTTATTATTTTTGTGGTCCCTGCTATACCTAGTAATAACCTGGACAAACTTGGGTAAAAAGTAGCTTGGGAGAAAAGTTACCTTTTTGAGTTGGAGTAGGATTCTACTTATGGAATCCTACTCCACACGTTTTTGAGCCTATTTTTAGGGCTTAATTTCGTGTATAAAAAGGAGACAGGTTTCTCCTGTTAACTACCCTAGAGTTGTATTGTTCTTGCCCACCCAAAAGCAAAAGGGTTCAAGGTTTTACTAGGCATATAGCAGAAGACTACAGCCCTGGATTCTTGCTGCTTGGAGAATTTGTGCAACTATTTCAAGAGGTTAGTGTTCCTGATCTCGTTATTATTGCGTTGTCTAGTTTACATGTAATTGATGCCTGATTGTATGCTTGCTTCCGCTGCGCATGTTCTAACATATACACATACATTCTTTATGTTATATACAAAAATTATACAAATTTTATACACTTTTTTCGGCTACCGAATATAAATAGTTTCTGGCGCGGGCTAAAAGAGATAATACCCCTTAATTTCTTCCCTTGAATGGTGGATGAAAGTTTATGCTAATTCATAATTTTGAAAATTAAGGGGAAAGTTAGATGGACAGAGTTATACTCAATTTTGTTGGCATAGTCTTTCAGTTTAGGGACATTTTCTAGGAAGTATAATGTCCTTTTTAGGACAGTATAATGACAAAAACTAAGGCACAAAACAGTAAAATCCCATTCTGATCTTGTTTAACTAGTTTAATCTTCTATTGATTCTTTTTTGTGGTGGTGTATGGGTCAAAATCTGACCATGGGTTAATCATCCCTAAGAGGAACGATATGGGGTCGACCAAGTCGTAGTCATGCCCACAAGGCAAGATGGCAAAGGACACCTCGGCCATCGTCGGGGCCACACCGTAAGAAAGCTTACGACGCGAAACCGATGTAGCGGTCAAGCAAATGAAAGAGGGCGTGGTAACGAGAAAGTACGCTGGTCAAAGACCATAGACAAATATGGAAGCTGTTAATATAAATAGGGGTAGCTAAACCCAAAAGGGGGGGGGGCACGAGAGAAGCGAGAATCAAGAGAATCTCTTAAGGAAGAACAGGTCCTTCGCTTCTTTTCTGTTTTTTCCATGTTCATGAGATAAATCGATCTTAGATGTAAGCTTATCACATATGATTGATGTATAATTATGGAATGAAGAAATACTATCTGCGATTATTCTTCTTCTTCATTTATTCTCTACCCTGCATATCTGGATCTGGTATTAATTATGTTTAGCTAAGATTTACCTTCTTTAATTCTAGCAATTAGTTCGACAAGAGGGTTTTTATACTTTTTTGTTCAAACAATTTGGCGCCATCTGTGGGGATTTCTTAGCCAAATTTCTTAGTTTCCCTTAGATCTAGAACCGGCGAAACGCCGCCACCCACTTGAATGAGTGGTAAATAAACATTCGAGAAGACAAATACTAACCCATGTCAGGCTGCCACATAAGAGCAGAAGTTACAACCAATATCTCTGCGAAACCCACATCTCGCCAATAGCGATAGGGTTGGCACGACACACATACGTTCGAAACAGTATCATGCTCATCTGGCATGGACACACCCCCATTCGACGCATCTTACTTACTTGTATTAGCCCCTATTCCTATCCTTTATGAAAGATCGGGAGCTTACCGCGCGGTCCTAATGGGATGGGTACACATGTTAGCCCATGTCCCTTGTTGTGGATACAAATCAAACGAGATCGGACCGGGACTCGATTTCAACACTTCAACAAGAAAGGTGGGCTCAACCCACGCGAAGCTCAGACGCTATTATAGATGGAGCCGAACACGGCCGTCAAATCTAAAACTAGGCAGGGCGAGTAACACTATAATGCTGCTCTTTTCAGATCGAGGTACGGAAAATTTCATTTTGGTTTATCCTCTGTTGTTGATTTAGACAGGAATGCAACACTTGCCTGGGCAATCCAACTAGAGACAATGGAAGGAAAATCACTACCAAACAATTGGAACGTCGCTCACCTCAAATGCTTCAACTTCTGAAAACGGACGCCACCCAAAATCATACTCTTTTTTCCCTCACCCGGGCTTTGTCCCAATTAGGTTTTCCTAGGTAGGTTTTTAACAGGGCGACGAAGGGGACATCTCGAAGTTCAAAGTATAATTCATCGCCCCGCCTGCCGATTGTCTCTCCAGGCCGAACGATGAAGGGACTAGATACAAGGAAACTTCTCCAATATATGTATGAAATGGACATGTATAGTACTCTCCAATGAATGAAGCAGAGCAACATTTTGCACTCCCCACCTAGGTATTCTACAACGCGAGCAAAATTAAGCAAACCGGGACTCACCCAAGAAATGCATCGTATTCTCCAATGCAAGCGAAATTAAACAAACTGGGACTCACCCAGGAAATGCATCGTACTCTCCAATGCAAGCAAAATTAAGCAAACCGGGACTCACCCAGGAAACGCAGAAGCTAAGTGGAACTGAAGCTCCCCCAGGGAACACCCCATATTCTCCGGCAAAAACAAAACTGAGAACGCCGGGATTCACTCCGACGCATGCATAAATAGTACGACGGCTTGTGAAATTCTCCAAAATCTAACAGTATCACAACGGGTTAACATTTTGACACTAGCTCGAAATAACACCCTACGGCNCTACGGCAAAGGGCTATCGCCAAAAGAAGAATTCGACCTCGTTCGAATCACAAAGGGTTAACATTTCGACCTAAGCTCGAAATAACACCCCTACGGCCAAGGGCCATCGCCAAACGAAAGAATTCGACCTCGTTCGAATCACAACGGGTTAACATTTCGACCTAAGCGCGAAATAACACCCCTACGGTCAAGGGCCATCGCCAGAAGAATAATTCGACCTAGTTCGAATCACAACGGGTTAACATTTCGACCTAAGCTCGAAATAACACCCCTACGGCTAAGGGCCATCGCCAAAAGAAGAATTCGACCTCGTTCGAATCACAACGGGTTAACATTTCGACCTAAGCTCGAAATAACACCCCTACGGCCAAGGGCCATCGCCAAAAGAAAGAATTTGACCTCGTTCGAATCACAACGGGTTAACATTTTGACCTAACCTCGAGATAACACCCATACGGCCAAGGGCCATCGCCAAAAGAAGAATTCGACCTCGTTCGAATCACAACGGGTTAACATTTCGACCTAAGCTCGAAATAGCACCCCTAAGTCCAAGGGCCATCGCCAAAAGAAGAATTCGACCTCGTTCGAATCACAATGGGTTAACATTTTGACCTAAGCTCGAAATAACACCCCTACGGCCAAGGGCCATCGCCAAAAGAAGAATTCGACCTCGTTCGAATCACAACGGGTTAACATTTCGACCTAAGCTCGAAATAACACCCCTAAGGCCAAGGGCCATCGCCAAAAGAAGAATTCGACCTTGCCCGAATTACACAAACTGACATTCCGGTCTAACTCGAAATAATATCCCTACGGCCAAGGGCCATCGCTAAAGGAAAGACTCGGCCTCGTTCGAATCACAACGGGTTAACATTTCGACCGTAGCTCGAAATAACGCCTTTACGGCCAAGGGCCACCGCCACAAGAAAAATTCGACCTTGCTCGAATTGCACGAACCTCGTTGAATCAAAAATAAATTCGCCTAAAGCGACAAAGCAAAAACCGATCTCGCCCAAATGTGCAAACCCTAGGAAACTTCACTCGGATTTACACGACGAGATCCCACTCGACCCGGTCAAGGTCGGATTCCCAAAACAAGAAATCAGGGATTCGCCGTACGAAAGTCTGAAGGCCTACGTCAAAACAAAAAATGTAAAGCAGGGGGGAGAAATTCAAAGGACGTACAACGACGAAACAATCCTTTTATTTAAATATGCGCAACGACCTCACCTTACATACGGCCAAAACAGGCCCAATACACAAAAAAAAGACCTAAATTAAGGCAATAACTTTTCACTCGGCGTCATCACCACCGTTCTCCCCATCGTCATCTCCAGGAAACTCCGCAGCATCAGCATCCTCGCCGGCCTCCGGCATCGCAGGGTCGTAGCCGCAGTTGACACGAGCCTCACGTGCCTTTGTTCCGGCTCTTTCATAAGCAGCCTTAGAAACATTTCCCGCCTCCCACAAACTCCTGTATATGTCCCGTTGGGCCTCGACATGAACCCAAAGCTCGTGCAAGTGGCGAGGGATAACGGTAGAGGCAGATTCCACCTGGGCCAACAATTGCGCCTTCTCAGCCTCGAGTACAGCGACCCGATCTCCCAAGTTTGAAGCTTCCCGATCAATTTCTCCAATACGCTCTTCAAGCCTCGCTTCCCTTAGTGTGGTCATTGCTCTCTCAGATTCCTACTCAGATTGGAGGACGTGGATAGTGTCCTCCAACGCCGCCGCCCCTTCTAAGGCCGACGCCCGGGCACTCTCGGCGCTCTCCAACTCAGACACTTTCCTCTCCAGCTCGGTCAGCTTCCACATCCATTCAGCACTCAAAGCCTCGATTTTGACGGCATTTTGATCGAGCTCGGATTGCAACGACAACACCTTCGCCTGAAGATGCTCACACTCTGCAGCGACCCCCTTTCCCAACTCGAGTTCTTCGTCCTTTGCACGAAGTAGCTCCTCGAGTTCACTGTTCCTACGAATTGACTGCATTAGCTCTTGATCCCTTTTCTCCAGTTCCTCTCTAAGAGATTGAATGCCGGTACTCACCCTGAGTCGCTCATGCATTTCACGGCATTTATTGCGGTAGAGCCGGTACTTTTCCAGCATCTTCAGAAAAATATTGGCCCGAGTGTCGGCCCTGCGAGCACTTTCGATCTCCAACATGTAAGATTGAAAGCAAAAAAAAAAAGAGCGAGATCAGTGAAGGCCAAGGCCGCCAAAAACAAAAGGAGCACAAAAAAGAGGGGGAAGAGAAGAAACTTACCCTCAGTCCCATAGCGGCCACTTCGTGCATTAATTTGACATCGCTGGCGTCTCAAAGAGCCTAGCACTCTGCGGTGGAGCATAGGATATAACACAAACCCTCCGTATACCGCAAAAGATTGAGCTCTGATGGAATCTCAAGTATACGGGAGGGACCTCCCGCTCTTACCACAGTACGGGTAAATCCCTCCTCGAACATCCTAACATCATTAGGATCAAGGTCAGAGTTAGATTCGTAGTCGTCGATCACAACTCCTTTCCCTTCTCTGCGGCTAAAGAAGCTCGATTCGGTCCGGATGACGAAGGCCCACCCAAATCAGCAACAGCGGCCCCGGGACCCTGGCTCCTATCGCAATAGCCCGTTGATCGTTCCCAACGACCAAAGCCTCTACCATCAGGTTGGCCTCTGCCAACTGGCTCGCCTCTGCGGCCGGGATAGTGTCACCGCCAATTTCAAGCACCGCCAAGGGAAGGTCGCCCCCCGAAGAAGCTTCGACAGAAGGGGCCACTTTGGATTCCACCCACCGTCTCTTCGACAGACCCTCTCCGTTACTAGCACGGGAAGATTCACCCATTGAGCGGACAACAGAAGCCGGAGCTTCAGGATGAGGAACAGTTTCCATGCATACAGCCCCGGCCGAAGGTACAGATTGAGCATCCCTTGACGTGGGCCGGGCAGCAGACCTCGGCGCGGGCTGGGCGGAAGATGCCACTCGACGGAACGCGAGCGGAGGAGCCCTTGCCCTTCGTACTCTCCTTGTTAGCGAAGAAAAACGGTCAGTGAACTATAAGTTCGAGTCACGAGGCAAAGAACGGGGAAGTTGCAGCGAGCAGACTTACCAGTGAGAGGCTTACGCCCATATTTCTCGTAGAAGGACGCCCATTCGTGAACCCGCACCGTATGGGAAAGGATGGAATTCGCCCATTCGCGGATATCGTCAACAGGCGTAGGAGGTAATCTCTCGGCTGAAAAAGTGAAAACGATTCAACAAAGCTGACCGAAGAAAAATGGTCGACCACCAATCCGACAAGGGATACCAAGTAAAACAGGAAAACTTACGTGCAAAGTTCCACCTCTCAGGGAACCCTGCCGAGTCTGTCACAAGGTGCTCAGTCTGCACATAAAAATAGCTTTCTCAGAAATGACGATTAGCTTTGTCGTCCATCTTCACCACCAGGCTCTTTGTCCCTCGGTGGTGCATATGGATCATCATGCCTCGAATAAGTTGAGAGGCAAAAATATTGAGCATATGTCCCAAAGTGACCTCTCGACCGGCAAGCTCCACGAACTTGAGCAGCATGAGAAACAGCTTGTATACGTACGGGGAAAGCTGAGCCGGGCACACTTCGTAGAAACGGCAGAAGTCCACCACTAAGGAAGGGAGAGGAAGTGTATACCCGACAACAAAAGGGTATGCGTAGAACGTGCAGTATCCTGGGCGGTCCAAATGTATAATATCATCTCCCGCCGCCGGCAACTTCTTAACATGGTTCGGAATCCTCCATTTGGTCTTAAGCTCCGCAATCGCCGCTTCATTCATAACAGAGGGAACAGGATCCAGTTCCTCTCCGGCTGGGCTGTTGAAATCAGTCCATAACTTCCCCGGGCGGGGCAATATTTCGGCCGCTGTTGGAGTCCCCTCATCCTCCGCCACCTCCAATCCTCCAATAGCAGGAGCATCATTTTCTGGCACCGGAACTTCGGCAAGTCTGTCAGCGCGGGAAGAAGTACCAGCCCTTTATCTCGATTGATCAGAATAAATGAGTAAGAGGAAGTAAGAGGGAAGACGATGGCGTCAAGTTCTAACTGACAAGAGAATGAACTCAGAAGTTTGGAATTTTGAAGAAGGTAAAGGTTTGTAAAACTCTTCAGATGAATCGGAAAATGTAGCGGTAGAATGGTGTTTTATCTCTATTTATAGGAACATGAATGTCCCGGGCGAGAAACCTAAGAGCCGCCAATCAAAAACTGATAGGGCTCGGGAAACGATACGGTGCCTAGGAAACATGCGCCCCAACAATGCATAAAGGGCATTCATGACGCTGCAAACAAACGTGATGGATCAGTTTCGAACTGACGTAACGGTTCGATAGTACCATCAAAACTCCATATTGCTTTCCTTAACCTAAGGTTCTCGTTCGACGCACAACGATCAGATTTCTCCTAACTTACAAATCAACAAAGTCTGTCCGTTGAGCCCGCCAAGAAGCGACCCCATTGGACGGAGGGACTAACTGTATGGGTCAAAATCTGATCATGGGTTAATCATCCCTAAGAGGAACGATATGGGGTCGACCAAGTCGTAGTCATGCCCACAAGGCAAGATGGCAAAGGACACCTCGACCATCGTCGGGGCCAGACCGTAAGAAAGCTTACGTCGCGGAACCGATGTAGCGGTCAAGCAAATGAAAGAGGGCGTGGTAACGAGAAAGTACGCTGGTCAAAGACCATTGGACAAATATGAAAACTGTTAATATAAATAGGGGTAGCTAAACCCAAAAAGGGGGGGGGGGGGGGGTCACGAGAGAAGCGAGAATCAAGAGAATCTCTTAAGGAAGAACATGTCCTTCGCTTCTTTTTTGTTTTTTTCCATGTTCATGAGATAAATCGATCATAGATGTAAGCTTATCACATATGATTGGTGTATAATTATGGTATGAAGAAATACTATCTGCGATTATTCTTCTTCTTCATTTATTCTCTACCCTGCATATCTGAATCTGGGATTAATTATATTTAGCTAAGATTTACCTTCTTTAATTCTAGCAATTAGTTCGACAAGAGGGTTTTTATACTTTTTTGTTCAAACAGTGGGCAGTGGGGCTTTTGGAGGGCGCAAGAGAGATGAGCTCTTTTTGTTTTGTATAAATGATTTAAAGTATATACACGATAAGTGTAATTTAACATATTGTATAATATATTACTAACAATTTATTATAGGTTACTAATGAGCGTTTATTAAATATTGTTATTGTTAATTGTATTTTAAGTGATCTTATTATGTAAGTTTGTTTTTATCCCGCTAGTGCATACAATAAAAAGTGCAAAGGTTGATAATCATAAGTTAATTTTTTTATTTTTAAGTTAATTGTTTCGTTGACTAACTTAATTGCAAATTGTTCGATTTTGTACTTACTGAGATTTACTTTCAACCTATTAATGCGAGTAAATGGTGAGCCATGTTAACCTTACAGTAAATTATTCTTCAATCATTTATGAATTGTACGGATTAGAAAAACGAGAGGATAAAAAGCAAATAGTTTCATGCCGCATGTCGGAAATGGTTTTACATGGGAAACCAGACTGACACATACTTTATATTTTACATTAAATAAAGTGCCATTTTTAAAGGCTTCATTGAATTTGGAGAAGTAATAGTTATAAATTCTCCACTATATATTAATCCTAGTACTAAGTAGAAAAAGTACTACAGTAAAAAGGAAAGTCAACCACCGCGTTTTGTTATGAGTTACCGTGTTCCTGGCTCTTAGCAAAATCCAACCTGCTGATTATGACTAAACCTTCCGCCTTTTTTTTTTATAGAAGGCCACTTGATTTTAAGTGGGGTTTAGTTTGTTTTTAATATTGCTTACTCCCTCCGTTCCTTTTTAAGTGTTTTTGAGGTTTAGTCACTTATTGAGAAACTATGTTAATAATATTAATTATAAGGTATTTGATTAAATTATCTATTATTTCTTCTTTAAACGTGGGAAGATTATTAGAGCAAGGGTAAATTAGAAAAATAATAGTTAACACCTTTTAATTTGCTAAAATAATAGTACTTATTTTGTACTGAATTTGAAAAGCTAAACGACACTTAAAATGGACTGGAAGGAGAAACATTTCAATAGTAAATTGTTTTGATTTAAAGTATTCCTTATTAAAAGGTTTTTATTAGCTTGAATTTGAAACCTTTGATTAAGAGTTACGAATCCCAACCATTCTAACCATGGGCGAAGCTACGTAGCACCATCAATTGACCACCCTTCATCGAAAATTTACACGGTATATATAAGATTGACTAGAGAGCGAAATACACCGAACCCATTTGACTTCAGAAGGAAAATAAGATTAGTTCATAACAACAACTGTAGTAACATGGAAATTGGAACACCGGCAGACGCCGTTTCTTTGTTGTTACTGCTTATAACAAACAACCAAAAAGAAGAAAAAAATGAAAAGACCAAAAAATGCATGTTTAACGATCCTAATCTGCGGAAAAAGACGCGGTATTTTACAGATCATCAGACGTGGAAATATTTCCTTTTCAGTACAGTTGTACTGTACAACTATTGTTTTCCATGAAAACGAAACGGAACGGCTGCGGAAGGAAAAAAATGACAAAATAGTCCCTTGAGTTTAGGATACGGTCTAAAATAGTCTTCTTTCAAATACATAGTTGAGCAGTTTTGGTCCTTTATATTTACTAAACTCGATTGATCACTGTTTTTAAAAGCACACGAAGATAGTTATTCTAACAGAATTCACTTATGAGAAGCGCATGAACTGTTTAAACTGATGAAACCATTAGGGCTGACTTCTTCGCATTTATTTCTGCCATTTGCACCTCATGAAAAATCATAATCAAGTAAATGAAACTTGCGAATATGATTTATTTTACCCTCCATTATATAAAATACTGAATGAATTAACGTGTATGTCTAGTTTGAACCACGATAGCACCATTTATTGTCAAAACATTAAAATTAGAAATAGGAAAAGGAATTCAAAGAAGTCCGTCCTAGTCGTTTCTGTAGTTTAAATAGTTTACGTGCTTCTCCTGAGCTAATTTCGTCCAAGATAATTACAATCAATACATTTTAAATCTAACAGAGACCAAATGCGTTCAATTTTAATAATATAAAAGACTAAATCTGCTGAGATATATACATAAAGGACTAGTTTTGAAATCTTCATTTTCTAGCTGGGGCGGCATATGGAGAAGCCGCGGGGGTTGATGACTTGGTTTCAATATTTAGGCATGGTTCACTTTGGCTGTAATTGGCTGTCATTTGTTTGTTTGCAAACTGGTTTTGTTTTTGTTGATTGACAGCCAAGAGGAATCTGGTTTTCTCACATTACTCGCTTTTAGTTGACAATACCTTATTATTAATTTATAATATAGTAGTAATTGTCTTTCTTCCTTAGACTCACCAATCTCTCTCCACGCTTTCCCTTTTTGACTGATCCCTTTTGTGTCTGATTTTTTCTTTCTCTTACGCTTATACAACAACTATTACACTAGTACGATATTAATTACTTATTTAGCAGTATTAAAGTATACCAAGATTTTTAAATTATAGCCGAAGCTTCCATGTGCCACGCCAGTCTCCACTGAGGCACTGACACCTGATCTTGCCCTTTTCTTCTCCTCCTTTTATTTCTTCTGCTTCTTCTCACAATTAACTACCATTTTCTCCATCTCTTCTCATCTCTCTCTTAGCTTTGACTTCAAACTCTCAAAGTACAATTAACTCTCTCTCTCTCTCTCTAAATTCCTGTGCCATCTTTTCTGTTTCAAGATCCAGAATTTCAGATCAAATTGTACCATTCTTGTAATGGGTGTCACTGTCTCAGTGTCATAATTGAGTTGTTAAGATTCATTTATTGCTTTTTTCCTCAAGTTCCTCATCTGGGGTTGTTGCCTTTTTCATCATCTATTTTTGGATTACTGAATAAGAGTAAATCCAAAAATGGCACCAAGCTCTGTAGTTGTTACTATAGAGAATCCAAAGAGCATTTCTTTAGTTGAAGTCAATGATTTGAATTCACCAGCTTTTAGGGATAAAAACAAGGCTGCTAATCCCAAAAGATTTACTAAAGTTCTCCTTCTCAAAGCCCAAAGAACTCTTGGTTGTATTCCTTGGTTAGCTAATAGTTTGTGCACAACTTTTGCTTCTGTTAAAAAAAGGATTGCTTTATCAGATAAGAATGATGAAGACCCTAAATACAGGGGAAAGTTGTACAGATTTATTAGAGCTTTTCTTGCTATTTCAGTGGTGGCTTTGTTTATTGAAATATTTGCTTATTTCAATCAGTGGCAGTTAAATTTGGTTAATCCTTGGGAAGTTCAAAGCCTTTGGCAATGGACTTATATGGCTTGGATTTCTTTTAGAGTTGATTATATTGCTCCTACCCTTGCTTCACTTACTACATTTTGCATTGTGCTTTTCCTCATTCAATCCGTAGATCGACTACTTCTTTGCCTTGGTTGTTTCTGGATCAAGTTAAGGAAAATCAAGCCAATTATCAATGAAGATGCAAGTGATCCTGAGGATGGATCCAATTTCCCTATGGTTCTTGTACAGATTCCTATGTGCAATGAGAAAGAGGTAAGAGAACTGAGATATTGCATATCTTAATATTGTAGTCATTCTTGCTAAATCAGTTTAATCAGAGGTAATTTAAAAACTTGAATTTGTTGGGTTCACTATCTATATTCTCACCACTTAATCCATTGCACTTTTACTATTATGGGTTCTGAACTTAGTGTTTGTTGAAATTTTAGCAATTTTTCATGTACTCGTGTGAAAAATACTGGGTTCAGTTGAACTCATCGAAACTACACTGCATCCGCCTATGAGTTTAAGCTTGTGTTGTTTTTCTTTTCTTCCAATAATGGTCTTGGTGGATTTGTAAATTTGATCTGACTTTTTAATTTTCTTGAACTTAAAGGTTTTCGCGCAATCAATAGGAGCTGTTTGTCAGCTGGATTGGCCAAAAGAAAGATTCTTGGTCCAAGTATTGGATGATTCAGATGATGAAGTGCTGCAGCAAATGATCAGGAATGAATGTTTATCCTGGAAAGAGAAAGGGGTCAACATCATCTACAGACATCGGTTCATCCGAACCGGTTACAAGGCTGGCAATCTTAAATCAGCAATGGCTTGTGACTATGTTCAGGACTATGAATTTGTTGCAATCTTTGACGCGGATTTCCAACCGAATCCTGATTTCCTTAAATTGACAGTACCTCATTTTAAGGTAACTAACTAGTTCAATTACTCAATCTGAATAGCCAATTGCTAATCATAAAGTTCTTTTTTGCTTCTTGATCCTGTTTGGTTTAACTGGTTAAAAGTAGCTGATAAGCAGCAAGTGATGAAAATCATTTGAAGTGTTGAACCTTATTTTATAAATGATCAGTTACTTGTTTCAATAGAACTGTTGGAGCTGATAATAAGTATTGCTATGCAGGGAAAGCCGGATGTTGGACTAGTTCAAGCACGATGGACTTTCGTTAATAAGGATGAAAACTTACTTACTAGGCTTCAGAACATCAACTTGTGCTTTCATTTTGAGGTGGAGCAGCAAGTAAATGGTCACTATCTCAATTTCTTTGGATTCAATGGAACAGCTGGTGTTTGGAGAATTAAGGCTTTGGAGGAATCCGGAGGTTGGTTGGAACGAACAACTGTAGAGGACATGGATATCGCCGTCAGAGCACACTTGTGTGGCTGGAAATTTATCTATGTTGACGAGGTAAGGGCGCTTTGTGAGTTGCCAGAATCATATGAAGCTTACAAAAAGCAGCAGCACCGTTGGCATTCTGGTCCAATGCAGCTCTTTAGACTATGTCTTCCTTCAATCTTGAAGTCCAAGGTGAGTGTTGCTTTGTATTTTCACACTCTCAATTCCACTTGCCAACCACATGAATATGAAAATTTCGGACTATTAGTAAATTTTAACAATGTCGTATATCCTTTGCAGATCTCTGCCTGGAAGAAGGCCAACCTGATATTCCTATTCTTTCTTCTGAGGAAGCTGATATTACCTTTCTACTCATTCACATTGTTCTGTATTATACTTCCACTAACAATGTTCATACCAGAAGCCGAGTTACCCCCTTGGGTGATCTGTTATATCCCTATAGTCATGTCCATTTTGAACATTCTTCCATCGCCAAAGTCGTTCCCTTTCCTAATGCCATACCTGCTATTCGAGAACACAATGTCCGTGACAAAATTCAATGCCATGGTGTCGGGGCTATTTCAGTTAGGCAGCGCCTACGAATGGGTAGTCACCAAGAAAACAGGTAGAGCATCTGAGTCGGACTTACTAGCACTTGCTGAGAGGGAATCGAAGAATATGAACGAAGAGAAAATTTCAAGAAGGTTGTCTGAGTCTGGTCTAGAACTATTCGGAAAATTAAAAGAACACGAAGAGGTGCCCAAGAAAAAGAAGGCAAACAAAATCTACAGGAAGGAATTAGCACTTGCTTTTCTTTTGCTCACTGCAGCTGCAAGAAGTCTGTTATCTGCACAGGGCATACATTTCTATTACTTGCTGTTTCAAGGTTTAACTTTTCTTATAGTTGGCTTGGATTTAATTGGAGAACAAGTCAGCTAACAAAAGCAAAGAGTTTAATACTACTTTATTTGGCACATCATCTGTTTAGAGAACCAAAATTTCCAGTTGAGTAGCAAGCAACACTTGGCTACAAAATGGATTTTCACCTTAAGAATAGTTTACAGGTGAATTTTAAACAAGTAGCATACTGAGATTCATTCATATATACTTTATTTTTATTTCTTTTCATTTGTGAAATTTGTAATTGCTCTTACTGTTTCAAGCATAATAATACATTGAAAATATTTGTTGACTTACTCTGTCTGCAGCAGGGTTTAGACTTCTGAGTTCACACAATGGCCTTTCTTCTTTTGGTGAAGATTATATGGTTTTTTGAATGCAAATTACTGTATGCTCTGGGATGAATAAAGTGAAAAACCAGGCAAATATTGAACACATTTCACATATAATATAATAGGGCAGCTCGGTGCATTAAGCTCCCGCTATGCGCAGGGTCCGGGGGAGGGTTGGACCACAAAAGTCTAGTGTATGCAATCTTACCCTGCATTTCTGCAAGAGATTGTTTTCACAGCTCGAACCTGTATAATAACTTCGTAAAATCTCTTTGTTAATACTGTAAAGCAAATTCATTTTGAAGTTACAAACAATAGAGTAGCAGACTGTTATTACATATGCATTAGCAATTATTTAACCACTAACACTATTGATTACCAAATGTGAAAATAATGTTGACTCCATTACATTTTTAAATTTATGATAATATTGCAGAGTTTTGTGTATTAAGCACTAACAATTTAGGACATATACTCCAGAATGAGACTTTTAAGTGAGTATGGGACGAAAGTCGGAAAAACTGCTAAACCATACTCATTCACTAGAAAACAAACGACGTCCGTTATCAAATTAGACCAAATCATGATCCTCGAGACGACTATACTATCTAGTTTGTAATAATATTATAAATAGGCAAATTCTATTAATTATCAGCAATCCAAAAATGGAAAATTACAACTGAAGAGAGGTCAAACAACATTCAAATACCAAACTATAACCGGAAATGAAATTCAAATACGAATGTAACTGAAAAAGAACAACATCAACTAATTAATCCAGCTCCATTCAATCGATTGCAGCTCACGTCCCAGTTCATGGGGGTTCAGGTGTTTTTTCAGACTAGTATAGGACAGCAAATACAAAGTTTGATATAGGTGCCCCCCTTTGTGTGTGTTTGAGCGCGTGTGTGTGTGTGTGCGCGAGAGAGAGAAGTGAATCCGAAAAAAGAGGGAGTGGAGGAAGAAGAATAATAAGAGTGGATTAGTAAATTGGATTAGGGATTAGAGTAGGGAAATTTGTATAGATTAGCAGTTGATAAGAAGAGCGTGTTGGAGTGTGAAGAGGGAACGGTAAAGGGGAAACCAAAAAAGAAAGAAAACAAAAAGGAGAGGGAAAAGGAGAGCGCGTTGAATATTAAAAGCACCAAGGCCCTTAACGAAATACCGTTTGTCAATTTATCCTTTAAAAATAAGTTTCACATTAGACAAAGTTGTAATTTAAACGTTCCTATTATCTAGCACTTTAAAATCAATTAAAATTTTGGTTATTAAATATTTTCTTATTAAACTAGGTAAAAAGTCCTAATATTTCGGACTTTAAAATCAATAAATTCTTTTCCTTATATAAATTTTTTTTCTTATTTTAAATTGTTAATATCTTACGTCTTTTTGTTCTATAAATAAAACTATAATAATAACATGTAGATACCCCAGTATTCTCCAACCACAAATAGAAAAGAGTATATGGACAGAGATATTAGGACATAACTTAGTCTTATTTTTACTTTTGGGGGAATTATTCTTGCACCTCTTTAATTTCATATTTATAATATTAAAGTCCTATATTTTATATTATATATTTTTCATCAACTCTTTTTTTTTTGGTTGAAACAGGAAAATTTTATTAGATACTAAGGAATATTACATATGTCACTCTCAGCCATTCCATTGGGATCGAAACTGGAAAGTGTTACAAAAGTAGTAGTACTATTAACTGCACTAATATTTCCCATACTAGCTAGAATATTACAAGCTTCTTCCGATATTGGTCTAGAGTAGATTTTCACTGCTACCTCTACCATTGGCTCATCTTTTAGCAAGGGAAAGTACCAAGCTTAGTAATATGAATAAAACAACCATCCTTGAGTACCAGGGTCCCCAACTGAGCCATTGACCACCTGCAAGAAGAAATAATATGGTTATAAATTTGATGATAAGTGTTTAGTAGATTTATTACCTCCGATGAGTCAGTTTCGATTTCAACGGGCTGGAGGTTGAACTGAATTGCAATTTTGAGACATGTTTCCAACGCAAGGAGCTTTGCTTGAGTATTGCTTACAACATATGAAAGTCTTCGAAAGCCTAGTATCCAGTGGCCATAGGTGTTTCGTATGACTCCTCCCACACCACCAATGTTTTGGTTAACTTTATAAGCACCATCACAATTGAGCTTATAAGAGCTCGGGCTAGGTTTTTGCCAGCTTATGTGGATGTTTTTGAAATTTAAGTTAGGATGGTAAGTAACAGTGAGGTACTTGAACTCGGCAGCTCTATTGAGAATTTGGGAGAAGGATACATCTTTAGATTCATTATTGAAGTTATTGCTATTGCGATTAAGCCAAAGGTGCCAGAGACCGTAGGGATATATATCATCCCATTCCAGCGAGAGGAAAGATTTTGCCGGTTGCGCAAGTTTAATCGAGTCATGCAGTGTATATCATTAGGAGTGCGAAGGGTGATAACAAAGTTTGCCCAAAATTTGTGGGCTATGGGACAAGTTTGGAAAATGTGAGTAAGGTTTCCTCACCTCGCCTACAAACTGGGCATTGATCATCAATGTTGAGGCCTATGTGATAAAGATACGATCTAGAGGGAAGCCTGTTGTGGTAGCAAAGCCAAAAGAAATAGTTGATTTTCCTTGGTATCTTTAGGTTCCAAATTCAGGAAAGGTTTAGGATGGGCTCCTTTTTCGGAGTAATTAGATTAATGGCAGATTTTAGGTTAAAAATGCCACTATTTGTGGAAAACCAACAAGGCTTATCATTAGTGTTAATAGGATTGGTGATGTGAATACTTTGGATGGCGTTTATGATATCGTTAGGAATGGAGAATGAGAGATTTGCAAAGTTCCAGGTGTGGTTAGTAAGAACGTCCTTTACCAGAAGATTTTCTTCATTATAATTAAGGGAACCTTGGATGAGAGTTCTTAATGGGGGGAGGTTAGGGATCCATCTACTGTTCCATAGGTTTACACGATCACCCTTACCTATACTCCATGCAAGACCTTTGGTGCATAAAGTCCATCCATGCACGATGTTTTTCCATATGAAAGAGGCCTTCTTGGGGGAATGTTTAGATGAATATTGGTTAATAAGAAGATTAACCCAAGGGGCCATAGGGTTGTTATAAAGAGGCCGAGTACGGCTAGCTAGGAGGGCTTGATTTTGGTAGCTTCTTTAACTAAGCCAATGCCTCCCTTCTCCTTAGGAGTAGTAACAATATCCCAATTTATGAGGTAGAGGCATTCTCTATCTTGGATAGTGCCCTTTAGAATGTTTCTTTGGAGGCGGTCAATATATTTTAGAGTTTGTTCTAGAAGTTAAAAATATTGCATGACATGGTTTGGAATATTGCTAAGCGTGGATTGTATTAGGGTAGCACGCCCAGCTAGGTTTAGGCAATTTATTTTTCAATTTGCAAGATTGACTCTCATGTTGTCTAAAAATATAGGAAGTCCTTAGGTTTTGGGTATTTGTGAACAATTGGAAAGTCTAAGTATTTTCCAAAATTATTGCTAGTGAAGATATTAAGAAGATTGAAAATTTTTGCTTGAAGGTTTTGAGGACAGTTCTTAGAGAAGAGAATCTTGGATTTTTTGGAGTTGATTTTCTAACCCGATAAGTTACAAAAAATAGAAAGGCTATTAGAAATAGTGGCACATGTTTTATCATTAACTTTAGCCATCAAGGTAAGGTCGTCGGCAAAGAAATTATGAGATAAATCTGGACCTTTGGAGTTTATTTTGATGGGGTCCCAGTTGGCACAGTCGACTTGGTGATTTATATACCTGGACAACATTTCTATACAAAGAATAAAAATACATGAAGACAAAGGGTCTCCTTGACGAATTCCTCTAGTAGGCTTGAAGTAGTTTGTCTTGGTACCATTGACAAGAATGGCAATGTTACTAGTGGTAATGCAATTCATAATAAGGAAGGTGATTTTTGGAGCGAATTTGAAGTATATAAGGGTTCTATAAATAAAAGACCATTCAAGACAATCGAAGGCCTTTTCTAGGTCTATTTTAACAATTATGTTAGCTTTGGAGCCTTTCATTTTATTGAACTTGTTGATGATTTCTTGAATATTGATGCTATTGTCACAAGCCCTTTTTTTTTAAAAAAGCTTGTTTGGAAGGAGTTTATGATCTTAGTTAGGAAAGGTTTGATACGATTAGCAATAATATTTGTAACAACCTTATAGATGGTATTGCAAAGTTCAATAGGTCGAAATTTTTTAAGAAGGTTTGCATTAGGGATTTTTGGAATAATGCAAAGGAAGGTATTGTTCAGGGGTTTTGAAATTTTTAGATTGTGAAAGATATTTCTTCCATAAGTAATGATGGAGTTTCCAACTACGGACCAATTCTTTTGGTTAAAAAAAAAAAGAATGAATATCGTCTAGTCCTGGTGCTTTCATTGGCTTAAAAGAGAAGATGGCATTCGAGATTTCTTGGTTTGTGAGAAGATTATCAAGTGAGCTTAGATCTATAATATCAAAAGATTGTGGAGATTAAAGGATTTCTGACCAAGTTGACTTTTTGTGGGAGGTGGTAAAGATTTTATTGAAATATTGAAGGGTGTGGTTAGCAATTTCGGCAGGGTCATCAATCCAATTCCCAGCCTCATCTTTAAAATGAGAAATTTTATTAGTTCTTCTACGATTTATGGTCGATATGTGGAAAAACAAATTGTGTTGGCATCACCATTATATAGCCAATTGACTCTCGACCTGAGTTTCCAAATATCATCTTCCAACTTAAGAATCTCATTGTACTTATTTATGAGTTGACTTTCGAGGTTTAGGAGGAAGTCATTAGCCGGGTAATTTGGAGAATTTCGGTACCTTTAATTCTAGCAGATAGTGTTTTTTTTTTTTTGGAATATGTTACCATAAACCTCTTTATTCCATCGGGAGGCTTCCAACTTAAATAAGGGTAAGGCATCTTCAAAAGATCTATTATTCCAACTGTTTTCCACTAGGTTTAGGAATTGAGGATGAGAGCACCACATTGTTTCAAGACGGAAAGTCTAGTGTTTGAGGGGTTGAATTTTGGATTAAGTCTAATGAGAATATGATTGTGGTCGTTGTAGGTTCTGGGCAAGTGGTCTACTATGGCATTTGGGTATTGGTTAACCTTCATTCACAAAATATCTATCTAATCGTTTCATAATTAGGTCGTTACTCTTTTTTCTATAATTCGTCCAGGTATATTTGGGGCCTTTAAAACCTAGATCAAAAAGGTTGCAATTATTAAGAAATTTCCAAAGCTTGGTGGTTCTATTAAAATTAACCGGTCGACCGCCGCACTTATCATCAGTTGAGAGAAAATTATTGAAATCACCACTGACAAGCCAAGGCCCTTTGTAGTTACAGTAGATATTATTAAGATTATGCCACATTAAATTACGTTTAATAATATTATTACTAGCATAAATAGCACTAAAAAGCCAAGGATTTTGATTTGGAAGTACCTTAATCGTAGCATGAAATTCCTGATCATCCCTAACGACTTCATCAACAATAACCATGTTATGCATCCACATAATTGCAGTTCCTCCAGAACGGCCATCAGCTAGAAACTCGACCATTTCGGAGAAATTGAACTCGTGTTGGATAGCAACAAGGTCCTGCATGTGAGTTTCTAGAAGAGAAACCAAACAGGGCATATGGGTATCAATGATATCCCTAAAATTCCTACAAAAGTTGGCATTGTTATCCCCCCCCCCCCCCCCACATTCCAAACTATGAAGTTAATTGGTCGATTCATTTGGAGAGGTTGCATGGTGTGGTGACCCTGGTTCTCCTCCAAACATAAAGGTGGGCCGTCCCTCAGAGATGGGTTGAGCACCACTGCATATTTTTCTGTTGCTAGGTTTATGAGGTAGCTTGATGTCCATTGACCATTTGAAAAATGTTTCTGGGCAGCTGATGATAGATTTCTTGTCTTGCCTCTCCTTATAGAGCAAGATTGCTATTTCTCCGAGGCTTTTGAATTCTATTCAAGATTCCCTTAATGGCCTGGCTACAGCCTCCCCCTCCCCTAGTAAGTGGTTTCCCATGTTTGGTACGTTGGGAGGTAGATGAACTTCCATTGGAGCAGGATTCTCCTGATTTTGTGGATTCGTAGAGTTGTTCATATGTTGGTTTTGGTTGACTGTTTGTCAAGCCAGAAATATTGGATTCACTAGGTTTTGTGGTGGAAAAAAGGGTAGGTTTTGGAGAGGTTTCTGCCTGAAGGTCAGGTTGAAGTGAGTGGGGAGGCCCCAATGGGCTTGCATGGCTTGGACTAAGGTTGGGGAGGCATTTGGAGCGATTGGATTCAAGATATTGGTCAGCCAGACCTGGTTGAAGCTCATTGGGTCAGAGGACAAGAGTTTTTCCTTGAATGTACGCAATCCTTCATCTGCTACTTTTAGCATCAAATGCTGGATCTGGTGGTTTTGGAGGTAGTGTAATGTCCATTAGGGAAGGATCTAAGGCGTGTTGGGACATGGGGTGAATTGAGTGGATATTTAGAGATAAAGAAATTAAGAGATAAGTGGGAGCTTCTCTCTCTAGACTATGTGCTATTCAACTCAACTCCTTTTAAAAGTATGACGTTGAACACGAAAGTTTTTTCATAATATATTTAAATTCTAAAAAAGGCTATCTACAACTCTTTTTTCTTTTTGGTTGTGCATAAAAAAATTTTACACCTATACCGAGTTACATGAACAAAAAGTCTCTATATCCTTTTTTATTCTATATACTATTTAGCTAAAACTAAAATAAATAATGTAGTATTATTCTATTGTATTTCTTTATTTTTGTTATTCGTTATACGAGCATGAATATATACAATAAATTTTATTATCTTTTAATTTAATGAGCCGATCTGTATATTTTTATATTTATTTTGGTTTGATGTGTAAGAAGCTATAAGCAATTATTAGAAGACACATTGAAATTTATTTTTCATATTATGCTAACTAGCATGAAGGACAAATGCACGCGTATGAACAATAGGGTGGCCTCATTTCGCCTTACCAACCTCAAGGAAACTCCGAATACAAGCCTACATCATTTGTACAGACAGAGTTTTTGGGTGCTAAGATCCTAATTTTAGAGGAAAACAACCCAGATTGTACGGTAAGGTCCCTAAGCAATGACTTAGTGGAAAAGAAAGTGATCGAGTGATGATAACTAGGAGCAGATAAAAGACAATATTTGATTGTCCATAAAACTTGATAAATATAAAAGATAATATTTGACGTATTCAGACGTAGAATCTAGATGCATGGTTATGGATGGAGAAAGAAAGCTCTCCAGAAAAGAAAGAGTAGATTAATAGATGCCGTTTTGCGATAGTGGATTTTTATAATCTGTTGGAATAATTTCTACAATATTTTTTATTGATTAAGAAAAAAAATTGAATAGACCTCTTATGTTAGTTAACTTGTGTCTTTTAGAATGGGCTTGAGAATTTATAACTTTCCAACTTTTTTTAGTTAACTTTTAACTCTCCAAAGGTTATATGTTCTTGTTGAAACTAAAAAAAAAAAAAAGCATGATAATTTATGAAATTGAAGTAATAAAATTATAAACTGGGAGAAATATTAAGTTGACCAGAGTAATTGAGATGCTAGATTGAGAACTTCTATGGGGTTGAATTTCTTCCTTCTTGAGTAATTGGCTATATAGGATCAACAATTATTATTTCAAGAATTTTTTTTGTAAACATTTATTTTTGCAACTTAAACATAATTTTCACTATAAAAAGCATATAACTCATTGAGACAGGTTACAGTCGCAAAACACGTACTCTAAGACTAGTGATAATAATAATTTAATTGTACTCTTATAAAATGTATACGAGGTACTTTGACATATAACCAATAAAGTTGACATTAAAACCCAACCGACTATTTGTGTAAAGATTTCTTTATAAAATGGCCTATATTTGCTTTTTTTAAGAAATGATTTGGTAAAGACGAAGGCTACCACTACTTCTGCAACACATCGGTTAATTTTCTCTTTACTTTCTTACTTCGTATATTTATCCCTCAACTCATTCATCTGTAATTTTCAAAAGAGTAGCAAAGACATTTTCGAAATCTCATCTATCTTTTTTTTAGTATGACCAACGTAATGTTCTCGAACTGTTTGTGGATATGCCTCATTGAAAGTTGATAACTCTATGTCAAAAACTTATTTTGTTCCTTATGAGTTTGTCTGATTACAGTTAAAGGATTTGTTGGAGTAGTTGAATAGTGATGTTTCATCGCTGAGTCGTATCAACAACAAGAATGTTATTTTGCAGTATTGGTCGCCATGATATTGATATATCCAAAGCAATTTCTGAGCTCAGTCAGGGTAGAGGTAAGGTTTGCGTACATATTACTAGGGGTGTTCAAACCGAACTGAAAAACCGCACCAAACCAAAAAACCAAACCAAACCGATTAAAAAACCCGACTAGGTTTGGTTTGACTTGGTTTGGTATTGAGTAAAAAAACCCGAACCAAACGGACATATAAATATATAAATTTTATTTATATTTTAAAGACTTTATAGTGAATTTTCTTTAGAAAATGTAGAAATATTTGGGATCCTCTCATGTATTAACCTTGAAAGCGTAAATTAATGAAAAATTATTGTTAGACGACTAAGAAAATAACTATCATGTGTTACTAAAAAAATTCTCCCATTAGAATATTTTAATAGATCATATGTTTGTCAATTTTTTTCCATATTTACTAAACATATATTCACTTATCAAAGCTTTATCTATAATTTTAACTAAGTAAGGTTGAAATAATATTCATGTAACAAAAAAACCCGAAAACCCGAAAAACCCGACAAAACCGAACCAATCCAAACCGATATAGTTGATTTGGTTTGGTTTTGATAAAAGCCGAACCAACCCGGTCCATGTACACCCCTACAGTTGATTGATACAACTGTGAATGAATTGTCCACCAAACTATCTTTTGTGTAATGCAGTGGATATCAAAGCGGGTTTCATGCAAATACATAGAAGCAGTTTCATGACCATATATTTGCTTTAAGCATCAGGTTCATGCAGTGCTGTTACTGGGTTATAGCTCTGCTGGCTACGCCACTATTCTGTTCGAGGAAAAGCCTTATTGGATGGATCATATTACTACATTTGCAGAGTCCCAATATCTGTTGGTTGATGCCATGATCTCTACATTGTCTCCAGTCCATACCACTAGTCAATGATGGCAAAGACTGCATATTATCCCAGTGGTGTGTAAGCTAAAGATTTTACTACCATACAATTCTCTCTGGAAATAGGTCATTCAGTCATGGTGGACACAAATCTTCAAAGTTTTCTGATTACTGTCCCTGCATCAACTATTTTGTGAATCCTAAATTCCTAAGAACATGACAGTAGAAAAAATTGAAACAATTTTTAAGTGTATTAATCAGTAGAAGAGATATTCTGTCAGAACAGTCATTATATCTTGTCACCACAACAAGAAACAGAAACAACTGACTAATTATAGAAGCAATTAAAGGCCTTCTAATAACGGACTGCTCTTTTATTTGACAACGAACAAATTGCACAACTGCATGAGATACAAAAGGCATTTTCTAACACTCACCTTTTACTGGTGAGAAACCAAGAATGTTCTACATAGCAAGAAAAATATTGAAGCATGTTCTGCCAATGAATCATAGTGTTTACACAACCTCCTATGTCATTTAGTCCTCATCCTCACAAATCAAACCAAACGAGAATGGGCTAAACTTGTACCCATCTCCCTCATAGAACTTGTTCTGGAATTCCACCCAATGAAGACGCAAGGCATGTAGGAATGCACTTAGAGTTTCCATCACCAGTAGCACACCAACAGTAGCAAATATAAATACAACTATGCCGACGACAAGGATGATGATATTATTAAACCTGTAACAAAACACAAGATATACTAAATGTGAATCTCACAGGTCAATGAGACGGTGTCTTATTTTCACCCACACAAAAAAGAAAAGGATAATCTCTACAGTTCAAACTTATGGGAAAATAATAAAAAAAACTTACCCCATTGCAAGAAGCAGAACTTTGTCATAGAACACACTAGACAATTCTGAATGTGCCAAACTGCACAGAAATAGAAAGAGACAAAATTATAAACATTGATAATATGGATAAAATCTTCAATTATGAGCAAGAGACTAAATACAGGTAATATCAGAATCCTCAGATGATAGCAATTTGGGCTAAATATATTCTGCTTCGAATAGGATGATCTCCTATTGACTCATACGCTTTACAGCTAAGCTAAAAATTGAAAGCAAACTGAGAAAAAATGTCAATTTCAGTCAAAACATCTAAAACTTCTATAAGATCAATCACGAATTCACGACATACAAGGCACATCGAACTATCATCAATTAATCAACTACTCCTCAATCCCAAACTAATTGGATCAATTATATAAATCCGCCATACTCATTCTGCTCTATTCGTGCATTTAATTTGTCTTTACAGGAAAATTAAATGTTCCCTAAAACTCACGCTTACCCTACATTAAGATTGGTGACTAAACATACTCCTGTCAAGCACCTAACCAATGCAACTGTAACAACAAATAGCCTTAAACCCAACTAGTCTGTACGGCTTAATCCTTGTTTTCCTTGCAATGTGTATCCTGAGCAGCTTGTCATATAGAATCATCTATTACAAACTTATTTGCTTTACAACAAAAAAATGCTAGCAGACCGAGCTTCTGTCATATCAAATGATTTCCTAAAGGCTGATTTGTTTACAACTAAAACCTGATAGCTAACTGAGATAAATGTCAAAACTCATTGAGATCAAGCCTGCTTGATCAATCCAACCTTCATAAATCAGAGTTTTTTGCAAAGCTGATTCCATAGCTCTTTAAGACATATTGAAACATAAGCATGGTTCAAAATGGAGAGTAAAGCACTTCGCCAAACACGTCCAGAGGATTAAAGATGCCAAGTGTTTTCAGCTTCTCAAAGCATCATAACAAAAGTTGAAGATAGTAATGGAATATGACCTACCAGGAATTTCAGACCATGCTCCAATGTTACTAGCAATGGGAGATGATCAGCTGAGCATCAAAAGTCCATTTAGATTTTTCAATGTACGGACTGAACATAAAGATTTTGAACATATTGTTGAAGACACTTGGAAGCTCATAAAAGACCCATGGCTCATAAGGGGAATATCGAAGAAATTGAAAGCACTCTGGCCCAGATTAAAATTGATGAACAATAGTGAATTCAGAAATGTAACTCAGAAAATAGAAGATGCAAGGAATGAGCTTATGACAATCCAGAACCAAATGCAGCAGAATTATAATGAGGTCATGTAGGAGCAAGAAAGGAGTGCATTACAGAAACTAGAGAAATGGTCAATGGTGGAAGAAAGCATTATGAAGCAGAAAGCAAGAGCTAAATGGATACAGCTGGGAGATGCGAACACAAAGTATTTTTCAGCTGTAATGAAGGAGAGGAACCACAGGAAACAGATAAAGGAACTGACAACTTTGGAAGGAAGGAAGATCAATCAGCCAGGAGAGATTAAAGAAGAGGCCATTAGGTTCTATAAGAGCCTAATGGGAACAACAGCAAGAAGCCTTCCAGCAGTAAACAGAATGGTAATGAAGAAGGGACCAACACTGAGTCAAGAACAGAGGCAAGTATTATGTGCAGAAGTCACAAAACAAGAAGTACATGAGGCTCTGGAAAGCATAGGAGATGACAAGGCCCCAGGAATTGATGGGTATAATGCTGTGTTTTACAAAAAAAACATGGCACATTGTTGGTAAAAAGGTGACTAAGGCAGTGAGGGAGTTCTTTTCAACAGGAAGACTGTATAGAGCTATTAACTGTACAGCCATTACTTTGATCCCCAAAACTGCTAATCCAACAACAATCAAAGAGTACAGGCCTATAGCATGTTGCACAGTGCTTTATAAACTAATCTCCAAGATATTAGCAGCAAGATTACAAAAGGTAATTGATGGTATCATTTGTGAAGCACAGGCTGGGTTTATTCCAAGAAGGAAAACTGGGGACAACATTATAATGGCTTATGAATTAATCAAGGGCTATACAAGGAAGCATGTATCACCAAGATGTATGATAAAAATTGATCTGCGAAAGGCCTATGACTCAGTTGAATGGAGCTACTTGGAACAAAGTATGAATCTGCTGGGATTCCCTGAACAGTTTATAGCTTGGGTGATGGAATGTGTCAAAACTGTGAATTATACTATTATGGTGAATGGAGAGCCAACAAATCCCTTCAATGCTGAAAAGGGACTCAGACAAGGAGACCTATGTCTCCATTTCTATTTGCAATTGCAATGGAATATCTGAGACGAATCCTACAGGAGATGCCAGGGAAGAAACAATACCATTTTCATCCTAGATGTGCAAAGCTGGGAATAACTCATCTATGTTTTGTAGATGATCTATTGATATTTTCCAAAGGTGATATTTCTTCAGTAACTGAAGTACTTAACAGCTTCAATCAATTCTCCAAGGCTTCAGGTTTGCAAGCAAATCTAGGGAAGAGCTCCATTTACTTTGGAGGGCTAACACAACATGATCAGGAAGTGATCCTAAGGCAATTGGGATTTACAAAAGGAGAGCTACCGTTCAAGTATTTGGGAGTTCCCCTATCAACTAAGAAGCTGAAAATAATGCAGTGGCAGCCTCTCATTGAGAAGATTGTGGCAAGAATCACATCATGGACAGCAAAAAAACTGTCCTATGCAGGAAGAAGCCAACTGATAAATAGTGTATTGTTTGGTGTGCAATCCTACTGGGCTCAACTATTTATTCTACCAGCAAAGGTGATGAAGGCAGTGGAAGGTTTTTGTAGGAGCTATCTATGAACAGGCAACAATGTCATAACAAAGAGAGCATTGATCAATTGGGAGAGAGTTTGCTTCCCTAAGAGTAGTGGAGGCTGGAATTTAATAAACTTAAAGAGTCTGGAAAAAAGCTGCTATTATAAAGCTATACTGGGATCTGGCAAGAAAAGAAGACAAGATGTGGATAAGGTGGATACATGCATATTACATAAAAGGGCAGCAATTAGAGTGCTTAGCAGTACCAAAGCAAGCTAGCTGGATGGTGAGGAAAATTATAGAGACAGAACATTCTAGCACCAGAAAGTATACCTATCTGCAGAAACAAGAGCGTCATTAAGCAAATATATCTTCACTTGCTGGGAGACCAACCTAGAGTACAATGGAAATGTTTGATGTTTGGGAATGCTGGAAGGCCAAAAGCAAGATTTACTCTCTGGTTACAAATGCAGAACAGATTACTAACAGCAGATAGATTGAGCAAATGGGGCATGGAGATTGAAACCAAGTGCAGTTTATGTCTGAAAGCTGAAGAAACTAGAGATCATCTATTTGTAGATTGTGAGTATATGAAGGCAGTGCTGGACAGGATTATGAGCCGGACACATAACCAAAGCATAGCAGCAAGGAATTGGGAGCAACATGTGCAGGAAGTGATCAAAAGAGCTAAAGGCAAATCAAAGGAAGCTCAACTATTCAAGATGCTATATACAGAATAGTGCACCATATATGGATAGAGAGAAACAGAAGAATTTTTGAGAAGATAAGTGTGGGATGGGAGAGAATAGCCAAGGAGATAGCATGTGTTTGTTGTGTGCGAGCTCCTCCTAGAATAGCGGAAATAGTTTATAGTTATAGATACTAAAAATAGAAAACTAGGATGAGAAGGAGATTATTGTAAATAGGATAGTTAGCTGAGTTAGCTAGCTATGGCCCTTTGTACAACTTTTACTGGTGATTAATAAAAAAAAGTTAGTTACCAAAAAAAAAGCTGAAGATATTTCATGTAACCATTCTGGTTTAGCACCTTTAAAGCATGCACAAATGTTCCTAACACAAATAGGAGCAGATATCCACTTGATATCTGTGTTCGGGGTTCAAGCTGCTAGATACGCACCTGAGGGCCCACAGACGCAGGTATGAAGCTGTATTAGAGACAGCTCCAAGTACAAATTCTATGGTATGTATGAGTTGATGTACAAAAACTTCACTGAACTCAAATTCTTCATGTCCATGTGAATGATCGTGTGTCTCCAACTCAAAAGAGTCATCAGTGCTGTCAAGCATTGCATATAATTGACCTCGATGCCTCTGGAAATTCATGATGTGACAATGACTAAAAGTTAATGCAAGAAGAAGAGTAACACTAGAGCAAACAAGTACCACTAAAAATTTGGCTGCACTTATTGAGTTTAGACATACTTCCTCATGTTGCTTCTTTAGAAGAAATGGCTTAGGAAATAGCATCCATGGAACGGCAACAAGTGCAAGTGATACTAGCAAAAGCTGGATCAGAAGAGAGGATAACAGATGTTAGAGATGGCGACTTCTGTAGCATGTTAGATGTTGATTTAAAGAAGAAAAATGAAACCTGGAGGTATTTTTGCCCAATAAAAAGCTGGTTCTCGCCCAAATCATCAGTAGGGCTTAGAAACATGTATATCATTACATGGTACAGATCAGCTTGAGAACCAGTGCACCATTTGACAATAATAAGAAGTGACAGATAGCCAAAGAGGCTGTTCAGGAATATCATCTGGGGGACAAACTGATGCCTGAAAAGAACATGTTAATAAATTTGATAGCAGAGTGGCTTGCTAAATTCTAATAGCACATGAATACTCTACACAAACTCAAGGTTAGAGATCATCAAGAAATGAAAAGGTTGATGCAAGAGAAGGAAAATGCTGTTTATAAGTGTTAAATGAATTAAGTCCTGACAAACAACCAAGGAAATAGGCAACAATGTTATCAAAGGCGAAAAGCGCAAAAAAGCTCTAAGGCCCGTTGGGGCTTTAAGCGCAAAGCGCAAATAAAGTGTGGGCTTTAATGAAAAAAAGCGCAACTGGAGAAAAAGCAAAAAATGTATATGTAGTCCAAGACCAACAATTATAAGCATGAATAACAAATATATGGACAAAAAAATTGAAGAAAAAATAACGATAAAGTGAAATATCAATTATCCAGTGTTGCATTGTTGCATTTTCAGGATTACACTCATTGGCAAGGAAAAATATGCCCGAGAGCCTTGAGGGGGCACTAAAGCGCCCGCAAAGCGAGGCGAAGCGCTCAACATGTTTTGAACCTCGCTTTAGGGCTTAAGCGCGCTATAAGCGCGCCTTTGACAACAGTGATAGGCAAGTAATCTTGGTCGGTAATACTTTACCTTATCTCCAAAAAAACAAAAAAAAAAAAGAGGCAAGTAATCTGGCTTACCAGACATTCACGTCATTTTTAAAGAACTTCCCATTGAAATAGCTTAGAATGATTCCTAGATTCATCTGAGCAACACCTAGTAGAATTGACATCTTCATCTTCAAAGAATTCAGAAATGGTAATTCGCTGCGGGTACCATGCCACTTCGGATCCACACCAAATGGATAGGCATTGCGGACCTTAATTAAACCTATTGTAGTGGCATCCCTTCAACAAAATTAACTAGTTCAACGACTGGAGAAACTAAGAAAACAGAGAGAACCCGAACAACTACTTCAGCACCTACCTGCAGGAAAGGTCGCGACAACCGTAAGCTGAACGTCCAAATATTTCAAAGGGAACAGAGAAGAATTCATTATATATGAATCCTGTATATATTGAAAACAGAGCCATCATCATAATAACGTAGCGACCGCCAAAAGTCATCTCCATGATGTCCCCAAGCTTCTGTTATGACAAATCAAATTGAATGAGCATATAATTCTCATAAAATTTATGAACTGATAAACAAATTTATAGAACATGATATCTCAGTGATGCCAAATTAACCATGCACAGCTAGCTCTTTATTTTCTCTGCAAAACATGATTTAGCAATATATTTAAAAATCAAACAGGGTACACATAGGGACTGAGAACAGTAAAGAAATATGCAGAGAACAGTTGGATACTATTTAGAAAATAGGTTCAGCACTGACCTGACTAGACAGCTTCTTCTCCCGTAAGATGAAGTATAATGTTGCAAGAAGCAAGCATATACCATGGCCCCAGTCTCCAAACATGACAGCAAAGAGGAACGGGAAAGTTACTATTGTGAAAACACCAGGGTTTACTTCCTGATATTTTGCGACCCTGTAATGAACTAAAGATCAGAGGATCTCTACGGAAATGAAGATATCACAAGTACTCCAGTCAAATAGATAGTAAGAAGGCAAAATATTGATCTGCAGGAGATCAAGAACAACCTTCTCTCATGGTCATGGTCATAAAGATGAAGAATCAAGTTGCTAGAGCAAGTAATGTTGAAAATTGGAAGTCAAAACGTATGACGGTCTGTCATATGGATAAGCAATTAGAGGAAACCAGCTAACTATTCATTTTTTAAGAAACATAATTCTGAGTGTCTAAATCTCAATATGTTAAATCAGAAAAGACTAGGAGAAAAAGAAGTTTCATCTATAGACAGAAGGAAAGAAGTTAGTGGGATGAGGGGGAATGTCAAACTGAGCAATAAGTTCTTTTCGTCAACAGATGGGGAGAGGAGAACGCAGGAAATGAAATGGAGAAGCCAAATTCTTTTGAAGGTGAATGGCTACACTATCAGAGCTCACATATTGTTTTTTGACCCATCATTCCTTCATATTTATCCTTATATGGGCACATTGAATATTAGGGTTCGTTGTTCTGTAATGAGCAGATTTAAATGTCTGAAAATCAACCTATATCGAACTATCTGCTTCAAGATACATTTACAATCATTGTATTCAGACCTTGATTAGCTTGTAGTGTTGAATTCTTGAGGGACTCCAGTGCTTTGAGGTTGATTCAGATTTTGTATAATACAAGAGTCATCGCAATGATATTTTTTGATAATGAGTCATCCCAATGATATAAAGTAGGCACTTTGTGTATCTCAAAATTATCGTCTCAAAAGTATCCCAATGATATAAAGTAGGCACTTTCTGACGCCATACTGAGTACATCAAGCACCATTTGGAGGAAATGAATTTTGCAGAATCTTAGTCAGCACAAGCAACAAGAAAGATCAACTGTTTTGAGACTGAGCATCACAACCCAAAGTTCGAGTAAGAAAATGTACTTTGATGACGGGATGTTCCTACTTTTGTTTATTCATTTTGGTTGTTTTTCTCCTAAGGATGAGTATTCATTTTGATGTTAATCATGTATGTGGTCTGTCCTTTCAGGGATAGGGGTAAGGCTGCGTACATCTTACCCTCCCCAGACCCCACTTGTGGGAAACTACTGGGTTTGTTGTTGTTGTTGTCGTTGTTGTTGGTCTGTCAATCAGGATAACTATCAAACAAATCACTATTACTCACCCATATGCATCAACAATATCCTGGAAGGCAGATGTAAATTTGTTTGTACGGAAATATGTAGGTGGCAATTCTGTGGTATGCAACACCTGGAATATGGCCCCAACTTGTGAGTTGCTATCCAAAGTTGCTCGATGCAATTGATTCTGTATCTGCAGACGTCCAAAGAAAGTATGTTAACATTAATAATTACATAATGGAGGACCAAACACGAAAATGAACCATATCAGGAGGAGGTGGAGGGGGGGGGGGGGGGGGGGTTTAGGGTTGATTTGCATTGCACCTGGCTGGTCGCATAAACTGGACACCAACCCTTGCCCACTAGGCACTTCTTTGTCACATCAATACTGAGCATATTTAGTGTATGGTAAATAAACTTCTCCTTTTTCACCTTCACAAGTAGAAAGGGATGCAATTCAGAGACAATGTAACTCTTGTACAGGTGTCCAACCGACAAATTTGACCACTTGAATAATAAAAATTGTGGTTCCATGAAACTACTAGATGGCTAAGATGAAACATAAAAACTAACCAGAAGGTTCCATTGGTCAAACTCATAGCCAATGGTCTGTAAGAGATTTGCCCGGTGTAGCTGTCCGACGTCTACAGTGGTCTTCAGCTCTGAAAGTTTTCCAGATACCTATGAGTCAAAATAGGGAAACAACTTGGTAAAATTTATACAGAAATACCAAGATAAATACCTTTGACAAAGAGTCGCTGCACACCTGGAGTAATATGTTATGGTAGTACCCCAAAGAAGTTTTTCAAATGAATATTATTAAGAAAAAAATGTTAACTGGGTAGAAATAGAGAATACATGGGTCATTGCCTCAACTTGCATCGACAGTAGCTGAAATGATTTTCTGTTAGGTTACAGGCCTTAAAGCAGACTTACAGGTTGGCAAGGGCGAGGAATAGCCTTTTCTAGATTAAGGATAACTGGATACGTAAAGGAATAACTTTTTGAATTGTGGAACAAAAGATCAGATATTGATAGGGTGGGAATACTTTTTTAACAGATATCATAAATCCAAATGGATTTTAATCCAGTTGAGTTTAAATTCATGATATCTTTCATCAAAGGCATACAAAAATTCAATGAGATAAATCTGATGGAAATAACCTCCTAATATTCAGGGAGATTAAGGCATAAAAACTGAAACTAAAATGATATTTGGTACTTTTAGATATTGTAGAAAGGAGATAATCATAGAAGCAGAGTGACACTTATATAAGAAAGAACCCCTTTTTCGGGGGGATAAAATATAACCAAGAACTGTTTTAAGAGTTTGCTAATTGGCAAACTGCAACAATCATATGGTTATATTGAAGTCCATTCACTGCAAACATACATAACTAAACCCAAAAAGTGATATTTGCGGCATACCTCTGTTATCATCTCATACTGTTTGCCAATGTCATCAGTGAATGGATACCGATTTGCTCCAAATGCATCGCAAATTTTTAATATCTTGTTCTTCGCCCTTTCTCCAGAGTAAAAGATAACAAACACGTTTTTTTCGACCTAAAAATAAAAATTAATAAGCTCAGAGCACTTCAGGCATATGATTATCATGGATTTCATGAAGTACATCCAACAAGGAAGATGGGTATCAGGTAAACAATAAGGGTATCTTTATATCCTTTCTCCTCCAAGGAGGATTTGGGAGTTAACTTTATACTTCAAACTTTATAACACTTTTATCTTCTAAAACGAAATAGTTGTAAATGAAAACAACGAAACGCCAAATCTAAGCATCCAATTCCGAAAGCACAATAACTTTAAGCATCATATGAGCCCCTTCCCATTTTCAATAAGTGAAGTACTGGAGTAAACCTTTGTGCCTGACACCGGATCTGTTACAGGATTTTCCACAACCACTTGCTTTAAAAATACATTTCCTCTGGTTGCACGAAAAAGAAACCTTTCAAAAGCCATAGATTTTTCTCTAGCAACAAGCCCACTGACAAATCCCAGCTTAACTTGCTTTGACGGATCTGCAAAGGCTTCCTGTACAAAAGCAAACAAAGCATATCAATTTACAACTACTATAGCTCTAGCAGAAAAATACAACCGGGCCAATATAACAGTACCTGCTCTAACAATAGAGGACTATCAATCGATCTCTCGCCATGTGCATGCTCCTCCAGTTCTTTCTGTTGAGCAGTAGCACTGTTTTGAGCTGAATGGAAAAACTCGCCAGCCTGAAGTAACAATAACAGCTTGTATTTAAACATCGTCATTATCAAAGAGCATAACGCTAGCCAAGCAGATAATATGTGCCTGATAGTTCCACGGCGGAGGTACTTAGCATCAACATGCCTCACCTTCTGCAGAACAAGCTTATACTCGAGAAGCTCATTATAAGAACGTTGAAGCTTTTCAGTGTTAGTATTCATCTCTGCTAGTTCAGCTTCGAGTTCTCCAAGTTTGACCTTCCAATCCCCAAAATTTGTTAAACATGCCAACAATCAGAATTATGTTGACGGTGTAATAAAAATGAAATAATGAAGATTAGCATTCCATGGTAAGACTAAGGCTTAAATCCAAGAAGATGAAATAAGCAAACCTCCAATTCATCCAGATTAATATTTGAGCCCATTGGTGTCCTTGTTGAAGGAGTAAATCCTGCCTTTGTCATTTGTTCCTTCAAAAAGCGAAGTTTACGTGCCATTTCTCCACATCTTTTAATCTATAGAAGTAAATACATACATAAGTTAAATGTGAATATGTAAACAGAAAGTGAATAGTATTGGTGCAAAGTTTATCTGAACCATGATGCTAGTGGTACTCAGACTTATATGAACTGAGTAGAGCATGTTTAGAAAATTGAATGTTTCAAATTGATGAAGTAGAAAGGCAGTGCTGATGAAAAGTCTGGTCAGTTTGAACTACTTCATTTAGACATTCAGATATTACACAGTGAATCACAGAAAGAGGAAGAGCACATACAATTTATCTTTAACTCCAATATGATAAAGAAGAGAAAGGCCATCTTTGTCACGCTGTTGCTTCAATGTATTCTGCTAACATACCAACCAAATGAACTTGTTCTGCTTTTACCATGTTAATGTATTTACTACTTAGGGGTCATTTGGTTTGTGGACAAAATTATACTCGGAGTATAATGCATGCATTTTATTACTGGGATAAATAATCTCTGGATAATTTAGTACTAGTGTTTTGTTGTTTCTTTTTTACAAGGTAGTGTTTTTTTTTTTTAAGTATTAGTGTTTTGTTTGGTTCATTGAATTAAAAACAAAATATATGGTGTATAATCTAAAACATGTGTTTGATTTGAAATTGGATAACTTGGATAAACTTTCCTACTAATTTTAACCTTGGCCTTCATAAAGGACTTTGGAAGAACAACCTTGGGGAAAGTCGGAAAAAGCCTCTTTTTAGTTTGGTTGTTTTATCCAAGGATTAGCTAATCCTAGTATTATTAATCCACGTTGAATGTGGTAAAAAATAACAATCCCGGGATTACTTATCATGAAATCCAGGGGCGTACGCAGGCTTTTTCGCAAGCGGTGTCGATATTTAAAGAAGTGAACAACAACAACAACACCCCTGTATAATCCCACTAGTGGGATCTGGGGAGAGTAGTGTGTACGCAGACCTTACCCCTACCCTGGGGTAGAGAGGCTGTTTCCAATAGACTCTCTGCATCCCTCCATCCAAGAACTCCCCACCTTGCTCTTGGGGTGACTCGAACTCACAACCTCTTGGTTGGAAGTGGAGGGTGCTCACCACCAGAGCAACCCACCTTGTTGAACACTTGAACAAATATAATAACAACTCCATATTAAAAACATATTCAAATTATAATAATAAAACACAATATAACTACACCACTATAACTTTCCTCGACGAGTTCACTTTTTGAAATATTTTCATAAAACTTCAATGTAGTACTAAATATATTTTTTAGTTAAGGCATCACACAACCACCAAATTTAAATAAGTTTCAAGGAACTTAAAATAATTCATTCATAGTGTAGACATGGTTCGACCCCATTGATCCTTTCTTCCAAGTTAGATGAACTTTGAGATGTTAAACTTCCTATTGATCCTTTCTTCCAATTTAGATGAAATTTGAGATGTTAAACTTTATTTTGAAAGCTTAAAAGGTGCTTTAGGAAAATATTTGCACACTGAAACTAAAGTTAAATTACAAATATATATATTACTTAAAATAATTTCACGAACTCAACTCATAAAGAGCAATAATGTAATATAATATTAGAAGGCTTTGAGCTCTAAAAACACGAAAATACAATTACTGAGAATCGAACACGTAACCTCCACTCAAAATTCAGTTGCTTAACCATTGGACCAAGGAACGCTTCTTGGCAAGTGTTGTCATTTCTTTGGATACTTAACTTATTTCCAATATTATATATTTAATAAAAATGTATATTTGAGAAAAAAAATTCGATGAAACGTTGTAGGATGACACCGCTTACACTAGGGTACGTCCACCCCTGCTGAAATCATAAATTCCAACCAAATACAGGATACAATAGTCCCACATTTTTATCCTGGGTTATTTTTATTTTCTTTATCCCTGATACCAAACGACCCTGGAAAAAGGATGTCATCCAGTGCATTGGTTGATAATAGGCCTCAGTAGAAGATGTTTCTTTATATAAGGAAAACATTATTATGCAAATTCGAGCCAAAAAGATCCTCACTTCAGATCATTTGCAGAATTCATTCAACACCAACGTGCCATAATGACTCTTATGCCCCACTAGAAGGCGCTAACCCAGAAACAAGCAAGAGACTGGGAGACCCTACCAATCAAATCACTAAAAGCAAGGGACAAAGTGCTTCACTTCCCACCAAAATTTCCACTACATTCTTTATGTTCATATATATATATATATATATATAGTGCTAATGTATGCGTCAATTCTGTAGAGATGAATAAAATGGAAGATAAAAAACCAAATGGCTCAACTAGTCTTGTTTGCCTACGTAAACTCGAGTGCCAACATAGCAAATGTTGCCATAGGAGAAGTGGCCTTAAGCGTGAAGCAAAGTTAAAGAACGGTTAAGTGAAAAAGGCACAAAATGAAGAAAGAAAATTATATTTTACAAGAAAAATAATAGCATAATTGAAAAGTGTTGGGCGGGCTTGAGTACATATATGAAGTAAAAGCTATGTCTACCCAGTTCAAAATCCATCCATCTTTGATTCTAGTATAAAGATGTAAGTAACCTTGGACAACCTGGTGCACAAGGAATTCCGCATTCAAGCAGGGTGTGAGGAAGAGCAACACCCCAAGGGGTGTGATGTACACAACCAATCCTAGTGCAAGAATTAGTGGTTGCTTCCACGACTCAAGCCCGTGACCTATAGTTCACACAGAGACAACTTTACCGTTGCTCCAAATCTTCCTTTCATGTAGTTAAGCTTACAATTCAAATTTAGTATCTAGGTTTATTATAAAACACCAAAAACGACGCCCCGATCCCAAACAAGTTGGTGAATCTTCACTGAGCACGTTGCTTCATTACAACTCATCTCATGCCAATATTATGCAAATACAAATAAACAGTTTAATATATATGTTCTAAACCTAAAAATCTCTAAAAGGCTAAACAACTTATAGGGAGATATAAGGACCTACAGTAAAAGTGCTAACACCTTAAGCATATTCTCAACTAATATGTATTGCCTATATAGATCTTCTTCCCGTGTGCCATATCTTTTGCTAAATCTGCATGGATCCCTAGAAATTATAGGTCCTTCGAGACAACTTCCTTCCATGTGATGTATTTAGATTTATTATAGCAGTAAAATTTTAAGTTCTTATTCCTATCTCTTACAATTAATATAAAGTTTTGACAATTTTTTCGGTACACATCGCCCTTTACAAGTTTACTTTAAGTCCATTGCTTTCCAAGAGTTCTTCAATCATGCCAAATATTTATACGCTAGTAAAAAATGTAGAGAACTTCTAACAGTTTTTACTTTAATTTTTCTTTTTTAGATAAGCTTTAATTGAGAAACATGACCAATGATGATTCGTATTACCAGCCCCAAACTGCTTGGGATTGAGGAGTTAGTTGCTTTTGTTATTCTGTCGCTTTCTACAAGATAAAACTCAGCCACATAAATTGACGTAAATTCTTTACAATACAGTTGGTCTGGCTAGTTTTTTTTTAAATATTATGCCTTAGCATCTTCACTGAAGTGCAGCCGAAGCGAAGCGAATTGCTTAACATACATCAACAGTAGTACAAGTTGATAAAGACACACTGAAATGGAAGTATAGAAACACTTCTATGGACAACCAAAATCTAATTAAACTTATTCAATTTCAAGACATAACAGAATTTAAAAGAAGAAGATAACAAGAATGATAAAACAAACCTGGATTGCATATGTCCTCTGGAATGGGCTCTTTTCCACATTAAGCTGCAAAGAAAGCATTACAAGGGGAACAAATCATTCTTTAGATCTAAGATTTTTAAGCAACAGACAGACCTAGAGAGAGAGACTAGTGCATAATTAAGAAACATAAAATTCCATGAGAATTGATCATCATAAATCCAAGATCGTCTTATAAAGAAAGAAGAAAGAAAGCAAAACCCCTTGGAAAACGGAACTCATACAGTCATAAATTGTTCCTCCAGGATAAGCAGATAGGAAAAGACAGGCTTAGAATATAAAGAGCATAGTCACACTGTATTGCAGTAAGGAATTGAAGCTGGCAATAGGCTGATACCTGTAAGAAAACTTGAAGGTATGCAAAGATGACAATGCTTTCACAGGTGAAAGCATATGCTATTTTTTCCCAACAAAATTTCGAAATTACACTAAGGAAGAAAAAAAGGAATCTTTCCGCAACCAACACTACAGAAATTGCATTCAGAAAGAAACCAATTTGCCTACTAAGAATCCTTAAAGAGTAACTCCTTCTATTTCAAAGGTCACTTTTTGGGGAATCACAATTCACACATTCTTTGCTAGACTATAAATTATCATACATCTTTTTCAATACTTTCAATAACAAAAGAAAATGAACTTGAACTACTGATATGTAATTTTTGAAAACCTAAATTTTGTTCTAATAATTAAGCAACTGATGTCTAAATTAAATACTGAAAATGAGATGATTTGAGGTATCAGTATGAAAAATCCCGTATCGAGCACAGCCTTTCAGCTATGAAAAATGTTGTAATATCTAAGAAAAAAGGAATGATCAAAATCAAAGTTACTGTACAATACATGAAATACGTAAAATCAAACGCGTATCCAGCTCTTCATTCAGCTACAGAACATACAGGAAAATCGAATAACCCAAACAAATAATCAAATATGTAGGGATATAGGTACATTACATATTCATATATGAACCAAATGTGTTTGCTTAATGCTTACGTCTTTGAATTGGAAGAGACCGAGATCTCCGAGGTAAGAAATTGTACGATGAGCGGATTCCATCGGGATGATCAATTGCACCAATTGCATTGGTTCCGATCGTAGCAGATCCATAGTCGGACAACATCCTTCTCCTCCGACTACCATTGTTTGATTTTCTTAAAATTGTTAAGTATTATATGCAAATGTAAATTTATCAAACATATAATGCCGTTTGTTTTCTCAATCCCTCCGACGAAATTACTGTCGGCGGGAATTCCGCCGGACGATCTATTTCCGATTTTAGCTTTCACCGGTAGTCTTTCGGTACGTTATAAAGTCGTAGTGTCAACGAAAATTGTCTGAGATCTTGCATCTTCCAAAACCGTATAAATAAGAACTTCCAAACGACGCCGTCCTAATACCGCGTTCAAAATTTCCGTTGTTTTTTCTTTACTTCGTACATTTATTTCAGGCATAGGGTGTGCCAGTTTTTGTTTTTAGGTCATTCTTTAAACTTTGTCCTCTTTTTTAAAAGTTTTGCCAATATAGTAGGCGTTTGGACATGAATTTCAAATTTTTTTTTAAAATTTGGAATTTCACTAAAATTTGAATGAAGATGAAGTTGTGTTTGGTTATAATTTTTGCAATATATTTGAATATCTTTTTTTTCAAAATCATGAAACATGATTTATACCCCACAACTTGTAAAAATATCAAAATCACCCCAACTTGATTATCCTACTTGAAATAAACAATCAAAATGCTATTGTTTAACTGTTATCATATTCTGCTTTACTGCAATACACATAAGATGCAAAATCAACTAGGACTGATGTTCCACCATCAGTCGCCAAAGATGTATCTGCCAAAGATGAAAAACTGATGGGGTCATTTTATAAATTTTAAAAATATAGGGTAAATTGGTAAAACTAAAAACTAGCAAGTTCCCAGTTTCAATTGAAAAAGTGGTGAGAACCAGTTTTTCAAATTTGAAAATGGATTTTCAAGTGAAAAAGGAAAAATTGGTAAGAAGGGGATAACCAAACATTGTTTTAAAAAAAAATTGAAAAAAAGGAAAAATTTGTATGTCCAAACGGGCTCATAGACTCAATAAGTGACTACCGCTCCATCTCTACTCTTCTTTTCCTCCTCCTTCCGCTCCTCCTCATCTCCGCCTCTTTTTTCTTTTCTTTTTTCTCGTCTGAAGTTTTCTCCTTTTCTCTTCATACTCCTAATATTTATGTGTGTTCATGGCCTTGAGAGAAAGAAAAAGGTGAGTTTTATAGCTGATAGAGAACAACAACAACAACAACAACAACAACAACAACCCAGTAAAATCCTACTAGTGGGGTTTGGGGAGGGTAGTGTGTACGCAAACCTTACCCCTACCCAGAAGGGGTTGAGAGGCTGTTTCCGAAAGACCCTCAATTATAGAGAACAAAAAAAGAAATAGGAGCAGCAGGCAACATATGTTCTACCCAATTACGGAAGTCTGGAAGTTCACCAAAGACTTCCATGACTTCTTAAGAAAAATACATGAGACAGTTAGAATTCTAAGAAAGAAGCGAAAGAGGATAGCAAAAGGCAAAAGTAAAAGAAAATACTTACATGCAAAATTTCACTTTTCGGGAAAAGAAATATTTTCTTCTCCCACCAACTCACGAGTTGGGACAACAATAAACTGAGCATACCAGCATCGATCATTATCATCCTTAGGACCAACCAAGACACGTTTACTCCTAGCTGCAAGTGTAAAAACACCCGCGCAAAAGCGCTTCGGTAAATATAAATGAAGGAGATGTTTAAAAGTGAAAGGGGCAGAAACTAAACTCGACAAATAGCGAAGGCATGCTACTGTGCTCCACATTATCGGGCCTATCTGCCCGAGGCAAACATTGAAGTAGCGGCAAAATTCTAGAATAACTGGGCTATTGGAGGTTTAAATGCTAGGGTAAAAGGATCGGTGTTGATGAACAAATAACCTTCACGGTAAGTGGTCATGCGGTCATCAACACCAGGAGCTATGATCAGGAAATCAGGTTTCCAATTACACTCTTTACGTATAAGAGGAGTAAGACCAGCTTTTATAAGGGAGGAATAGCGGTCTACAGGGTTGAGTGCTGCTATGGAAGTAACTTCATTATTCCACGCCTAACAGTTGGGAACAAAAGAAAATTCTTGGGGAACAATTTCCGAAACTAGGGTTTTTGTGTCACGACCCTAGTTCTCCATCCGTCGTGAAGGCACCTAGTCTCTACGACTAGGTAAGCCTAACATTTTGCTAAAAGAGGAACGAAAACATAATAACTATCAACTAATAAGGAAACTTAAACAAGGAAATGCGATGTCGCTCGGCATATACAATAATCACTCCCGAACAGTACATAAACTCTCCCAAAACCCGAAATGTCATAAGTCACAAGCTAAAGAAACACGCAGTACTCCCATACTCAAAAGTCTAATACAAGAAGTCTTTAACTTGAAGAAGAGTCGATAGAGACACCCAAGTCTGCGGACGCGGTAGATATACCTAAAAGTCTCTACAATAGTCTCGCCTCACTTGTAATGCAACTGATGTGAGGTACCTGGATCTGCACACGAAAAACATGTGCAGGAAAGGGCATGAGTACACTACAGCGATACCTAGTAAGTGCCAAGCCTAACCTCGGTCGAGTAGCACGAGATCAGGCCAGGGCCCTACTGGTATATATATAATAAAATATAATAGAATAAGATATTGTAGTAAGAATAAGTACAGAAATTTAACAAGAATGTAAGCATAGAAGAACAACAGCTCAAACGCAGAGATATCAACAGGGGATCTACCGGGATACCGTTCCGTAGTCCCAAACGTAAATGTGTAAGGGGATCTACCGGAATACCGTTCCTTAGTCCCAAACGTAAATGTGTAGGGGAATCTACCGGGATACTGTCCCATAGTCCGAAAGTAAATATGCAGGGGGATCTACCGGGATACCGTCCCATAGTCCCAAAGTAAATATGTAGGGGGATCTACCGAGATACCGTCCCACAGTCCCAAAGCAAATATGCAGGGTGATCTACCGGAATACCGTTCCATAGTCCCGAAGTGAATATGTAGCTCAACCAACAGAAATAACAGTTACAACAAGAAAACTAAAATTTAGGCTAAGTACGTGTCAAGGAAGAACATGATATTCACTAAACATGATACATAGAGTTCAAATAGGCAGTCAAGGCAGTTAAGGCACGTAGGCATGCTTTTCTAAACCTAACAGGATAACTACATAGGCTAGTGTAGCTCAATTTAAGAAAAACAGATATTTTACTTAATGAGAACGGGGGGTTTTTCAATAATTAGCCCACGTACGCACTCGTCACCTCACGTACACGGCGCTCAAATATCAAACAGTATCAAATCCTAAGGGGAGTCCCCCCACACAAGGTTGGGCAAGCCACTTACCTCGAACCAAGGTCAAATCAATCTAAAATCACACTCTTGCCACGAGTATCCAACTCCGAGTGGCCCAAATCTAATCAAATCAATTACATAACGTAAATATAGCTACAAGCAACTAATTTAGCTAATGAAATCAAAGCTAAGGCAATAAAATAGAAAAACGCCCCAAAAAGCCTCCTCGGGCCCACGTTTCGGAATCAGGTAAAAGTCACAAATTATAAACACCCATTCACTCACGACTTCACTCGTACCAAAATTATCGAAATCCGATGTCAAAATCCCACTCAAAACTCATAAATTCGATTGGGGAACTTTTCCCCTATTTTTCCAACTTTCTCACTCAAATTCCTTGATTAGATGAAGAATACAGCAGTAGATTAATGTAATATGATAAAAATCGAGTTAAGATTAGTTAGCTAATAGCTCTCCTTCAAATTCTCTCGAAAAAATTGTCTTCCACCGAGCTCTAAATTGAATTTTTGTAATATGAATTTCAAACCCTCGAAATCCCCTTTTCTGCCAACGATTTCCGCTTCTGCAATCCCAGGACCGCACCTGCGGTCCCCCACCTACGGAAGAAACATCGCAGGTGCGCAATCGACTTAAATGGGTTGGAGCCGCATCTGCGAGCCCGTTTCTACGATCCCCAACCGCTCCTGCGCTTCCGCTTCTGCAGACACTCCACCGCACCTGTGATCCCCGCTGACAAGGCCCAAATCCACATCTACAGTTCCTTAGCCACTTCTGCGGCTCCGCACCTACGGCCCAAAGTGCGCAGGCGCGAAAATACCAAGTGCAACAACTTCAACAAATTGCATAAGTCTCAAACTAATCCGTTAAGCACCCGAAACTCACCCGAGGCCCCCGGAACCTCAACCAAACATACTAACCAATCCTAAAACATCATACGAACTTAGTCGAGCCCTCAAACCACATCAAACAATGCTAAAATTACAAATAACCCTCCAATTCAAACTTAAAGAACTTGAAACATCAAATTTCTACAACCGATGCCGAAACCTATCGAAGCGCGTGTGTTTGACCCCAAATTTTGCACACAAGTCATATTCAACACTACGGACCTATTCCAACTTCCAGAATCAGATTCCGACCCTGATATCAAAAATTCCATAACCGGCCCGAAACTCCAAAAATTCAACTTTTGCCATTTCAAGCCTAAATGAGCTACGGACCTCCAAACACTATCCGGACATGCCTCTAAGCCCAAAATCACCCAATGAAGCTAACGAAATCAATGGAATTCCATTCCGGAGCCGTCTTCACACTGTTGCGACCACGGTCCAAATTCTAAGACTTAAGCTTCCGCTTGGGGACTAAGTGTCCCAAAACACTTCGAAACTCAAAACGAATCATCCTGGCAAGTCAGAATAGCAGAAATTGATATGGAGAAGCAGTTAATAGGGGAACAGGGCGTTAATTCTCAAAATGACCGGCCGGGTCATTACATCCTCCCCCTTTTAAAACATTCGTTCGTCCTCGAACGAGAATAGAGACGTACCTGAAGTGGTGAAAAGATGAGGATAACGGCTGCGCATATCCTGCTCGGTCTCCCAAGTTGCCTCCTCGACTAGCAGAACCTTTGCTAATGCAATTTTCTTTGATCTCAGTTTTCGAAGCTGCCTGTCCACTATAGCCGCTGGCTCCTCAACATAAGATAGATCCTTGTCCAACTGGACTGAGCTGAAATCCAACACGTAAGACGGATTGTCGTGATACCTTCGGAGTATCGAAATATGAAATACCGGATGAACTCTTGCTAGGCTGGGAGGTAAGGCAAGCTCATAGGCAACCTCCCAACACGCCGCAACACCTTAAAGGGACCAATAAACCTTGGGCTCAGCTTGCCCCTCTTTCTGAACCTCATAATGCCCTTCATAGGCGAAACCCAAAGCAAGACCCGCTCTCCAACCATGAATGAAACATTGCGAACCTTCCGGTTTGCATAACTCTTTTGTCTGAATTGGGCTGTGCGAAGTCTATCCTGAATCACCTTAACCTTTTCCAAGGCGTCCTGAACCAAATCTGTGCCCAATAACCTATATTCTTCCGACTCGAACCAACCCACGAAGGACCTACACCACCTACCATACAAAGCCTCATACGCCCATCTGAATGCTGGACTGATAACTGTTGTTCTAGGCAAACTCCGCAAGTAGCAAGAACTGATCCCAAGAACCTCCAAACTCCATCACACACGCACGGAGCATATCCTCTAGAATCTGAATAGTGCGCTCGAACTGTCCGTCCGTCTAGGGGTGAAATGTTGTGCTCAACTACACCCGAGTACCCAACTCATGATGTACGACTCTCCAGAACCGTGATGTGAACTGCGTGCCCCCGTTAGAGATGATAGATACCGGCATGCCATGAAGTCTGACAATCTCACGAATATAAACTCGAGCCAGCTGCTCAGAAGAATAAGTACTCATTATAGGAAGAAAATGAGCCGACTTGGTCAGCCTATCTACAATCACCCAAACTGCATCATACTCCCACTGAGTCCGTGGGAGTCCAACAACAAAGTCTGATGTTTTATACGTCAATACCACACAAGAGGGGGTGATTTGTGTGGTACCCAATTTTCGCTTAACTTGATTATAGAAAGGACCTATTCTTCTATGTGTTCCAACTACTACTGTCGCAGAATAATAACTACAGAAAATAAAGAACATAGAGATTTTACGTGGAAAACACCTGGCTCAAAAGGTGAAAAAATCACGACCTACCTTCCAGTAGGATTTTCCCAAACTTTCCACTAAAATCACTGAGCCAAAAACTGCATTTACAAAAACTCTTTTGTAAACCTAGGATTAACTCTAATTTCGTTGTGGCACACAGCCTCAACTGTTGTGACAACTTCAAGTTAACACTAACTTAAAAACTCTAAGTACCTAATACAATTGCTTCTAAATAAGCTGAAAGGTACAATGTAAAATCACCTACTACAATTGAACTAGAATCAAAGATAGACTCTTGGAACTAGTTCATCTATCTGGTTCAAGTAGCTTCAGTATTGCACGCTTGAAACACACATAAATTGCTTGCAACATTGCCTTGCTATTTTGCTCTCAATTCACGTTTAACTTCTACTTATGTGCATTACCTGTAAAAGAGAACAACACTAATATTTAAGGAGTTAGCAATTAGAGATTGACTAGGATACAGATGTTACTCTTTCATGGTGGAAGAGTTCTAGTTGATCTCATACTCTAACTCTATCCTTTTCCTAAACCGTTTTCTCTTTATGTAAGGGGTCTTTCTCCTTATCCAATATGCAACCTTTTCGATCATGATCAGGAGATACCACTTCTGATATGTTAGGTTTATCTCCTTCACATGCATCTCACATGTTTGAATTGATCATAACTGTGCTTCACATGATGGACCTGGTCCATGTCTGAGTTCCTTTGTCAGTCTTCAAAACTTCACCTTTACTTGGGCCAACAAACTCCCCCTTTTTGATGATGACAAACTCTGTGCTTCTCACTCACTTAGACCCTGTCAGAACTCAGCTTATTCATCAATTCAAAGTTAGAAAAATTTACTTATCATCAAGGACCAGGTTCATTAGGTTATAAACATAACTTAATCAGAATATTCAAAGCACAATATCTCTTCCCCCTTTTGGCATCATCGAAAAGTTGCATAAACAAAGTGTGAGTCCTAGAATTTTAACAACTACTCATGGCCACTGGGGCAACTACAAGTGCAATCATAGATTAATCATCAGTAATCAAGCAACCATTTCAAACTATCAAGGAAATATTAACAATCACCAAGAGAAAAAAATAGTAGATATCATTTATAGAAGATATGTTGCTACCACAATCCACAAAAAGAAAGCAAAAATATTCAAAACATGAGCAAAAGAAAGAGAAATCCCTAATCTGGGTCACCGGTGGTACTAGACAGGTTCTGGAGATGAAGGCTAGAAGTCCTAAGGCTTGGGGGAGCTAGAGAGTTGGTTTTGGGCTTGGAGAAGCTTCAGCATATTTTGAAGAATCCCATCATTCTTCTCCTTTGGTGAGCTTAGTTCTGAGAGCATCCCTCTCAGATTCAACCTCTGCTAAGCGAGCCTTCAGCCTAGCTATCTCAGCATCCTTGGCCCCACTTTCCTGAACTAGAGCCCTGACTTTACTGTTGACAGGAGTCTTCTTGGATGAACCAGGTTCATTGGGAATGGCAGTGACTAGATAGTCACAAGCAATCAAAGTATTTATGCCAAATGGTCCTTGTTTGTGGCCATTTCCCACTTCTTCAGAGGCACCTTGCACCAATCCAAAATAGTAGTCAGAATAAATACATAAGGGGTGGCATATGACTTGGAGCCATTGATAACCCTGTCCAATAGCTTGATGATGAATGCAGGCCAGTTTATTTGTCTTCCACTTTCAAGACACTCCATCAGAACTAAGTCCATATAGTTGGCAATGTGCCTTCTTTCCTGCATGGGCAGTAGGCACTTGTTGACAAATTCAAAGAGGACTTTGTGTTTGTGGCTTCATTTCACTCTTGTGCACAAACTTGGCCTCATTCACTTCTTCAATATCACAGAATCTCCTAGTGATTTCAAGGGCAGGAGGGAGGGAATCCAGACTTGGCCATCTTTTCCTAGTGTAGTCATCATATCCCTCAGCAGGGATGTCAAGAATCTCTCCCAGCTTCTCTGCATCGAAGGTCACTTGAACTCCTTTCACTTGGCTGGTGACTCTGCTATCCTTGCCTTTTGCATTTGCCATGAATTCAATGATCTCATTCCTGGCTAGCCTTCCATCCATCTGAAGGACCATGTCCTTCCAACCCTGAACAGCTAGTGCATCAACCAAACGAACCATTCCTGGTTCCACCAAGTCTTTCAGCAATCTTCCCTTCAAGTTCTTTCTTTTGCCAAACTTGGCCAGCTTGTCTTGTTCGCCATCAGACTCACTCTCTTCTTCACCTCTCCATTCCTCATCTTCAGTAATTCTAACTTGTTTGTTTTTCACTGCAGACCTTGTCCTCTTGGCTAATGAAGGTTCAGCAGGCTTAGATCTTGATGAAGACTTCTTGGAAGAAGTCCTGGTCTTTTTAGGCTTGGGGGTCTGAACCTCCATAGTTGTATGTTCCTCCTGATGGACCTGTTCCATCTCCTCAACATCAACAGCCTCAGAAGGCTCTGCAACCTTAGCTTTTCCTTTATCCATCCTCTTCTTCTTGCTTGCAGCCAAAGCCTTTTGTAACTCACTCTCACTCTATTTCACCATACTTCTTATGGTTCTCCCCTTTGGCAAGGGAATTTCAGCATTGTTGGGCAAGAAGCCTTTCTTTTCTTGGAAGGTTTTGCAGTGCTGGGGGCTTTTGGTGTTGGGGTTCTCCTTTTCTTTGGATCATAGCTAGCACCCACTTTCTTCATAAGGTCTGCTAGGGTCTCCTCAATAGATGAACCAGGTTCATCTGCCTGTGAACTAAGATTAACCAACCCTTCAGCAGCCTCTCCTGAGCCACTTCCCCCTGTCTTCTTGCTACTTTCTTCCATAGTTACATGTTCAACCCCACAGATAGCTGGTACCACCAATTTAGAAGTGGGTGAAGAAACAGCCACTTCTTTCCCTTTTCCCCTCACATTACTACGCACACCCTCACTCTCCTTTTCTTTTTCACCTTTATTTTTACCACCTCTCCTTCTTGACTCAGGTAATTCCACATTCCTAACAGACCCAACCAGAACAAACCTATTGTCTAAATTCTCAACCAAAATAGAACGTACCTCGGAAGGGGATTTTTGAGCCTTCTCAGAAATAGAAAACCTAGTTCCTTCCCCCTCACTTGCAGATTTGAATGAATCGTCTGAGTTCTTAGAATCTTGGGCTTGGCTTACCTTTAATTTCTCGTTCAATTTCTTTGAAAGAGCACTAATTGCCACCGTTTTGCGAGCAAGTATTTTTACTCGCCTTCTCCTAGGTTGAGGAGCTGTGCTGGGTGGAGGAGGGGTAGATGAATCAGAGGGAGTAGGTTGTGGAGGAGTGCCTGGGTTGTCTTGAGGGTTCGACATTGTAACTAATTTCTTGAGAGAGTTTGTGAGTTAGGCTTTTGGAAGAGAGAACAATTTGAGAGTGAAAGAAGGAATTCGACGGTTTAGAGAAATATGAGAGTGGCAGTGATTGTGATGATGGGTTTTTTAAATAGAGAGGCCTAATTAATGATTAACGGCAGCTTTATGAAGTCAATTATAAGTCCAATCAACCTGAAATTTCAGGTTGAAAAAGCCATTAGGCTTCCATAGATTCTAGGCGTTTTATGTGGTGAGAACTCTAGTAGAGACGGAACTGGTTCAAAAAATAAACGGATAGATTTTCTAATGTTTTTGAACGTAGAGAGGATTCTGCTCATGATTTAAATATTTATATTTCTAATTGTGCAGAGTATAGAAAACATACCTCATTATTCAGATGACCAGTACTGATGAACCAAGTTCTTCATTTAGAATTCTCTTGATCATGCCTCAATTTACCAAAATAGAGAAAATTTTGTTAGAGATCAGTGAGTCATATCAACACATGTCACAGGAGTATACTATTTACAGTATGAAACTGAGTAAAAATTAATCTAGATATTTACACAAGTTCCAGATTTCCTAGCCAAAAACAAATTTTTTTCATTGTGCATTCTGAGCTGGTCCCATTAGGTGATCTTAATCATCCCTAGTTCTAACTTGTTCCTTTCAAAGCTTTCTCTACTCAGTGCTTTAGTAAAGATGTCAGCAATCTGTTTATCAGTAGCACAAATTCTATAGTAATCAATCCTTTCTCATAGTTGTCCCTTAAGAAGTGATGTCTAACATCTATGTGCTTAGTCCTCTTATGATGAACTGGTTCTTGGTCATACTAATAGCACTAGTGTTATCACAAAAGATAGGAATGCAACCAACTTCAATGCCAAAATCCATCAGTTGCTATTTGATCCACAGCAGTTGAGCACAATAAGAGGCAGCAACAACATACTCAGCCTCAGCAGTGGATAAAGCCACTGAATCCTGCTTTTTAGTGGCCCATGATACCAGACATGAACCAAGAAAATGAGCCATACCTGAGGTGTTTTTCCTATCCACAAGGAAACCTGCATAGTCAGCATCAGCATATCCTACTAGATTAAAGTTACTACCTTTAGGGTACCAAAGGCAAAGGTCAGTAGTGCCTTTCAAATATCTCAGTATCCTCTTGACAGTAGTCAAGTAGGATTCCTTAGGATTTGCCTGAAAACGAGCACAAAGCCCTACACTGAAAACAATGTCAGGTCTGCTAGCAGTAAGATACAGAAGTGAACCATCATATCCCTATACAACTTCTGATCAACAGATGAACCAGGTTCATTTATGTCTAATTTAGTAGCTGTTGAAATGGGTGTGTCTATTTCTTTTGATTAATCCATTTTAAACTTCTTAATCAACTCTTTTGCATATTTCTGCTGATGGATCATGATTCCATTTGGGTTTTGTTTGATTTGTACACTAAGAAGAAGTTAAGTTCACCCACCATACTCATCTCAAACTCACTCCCCATTAATTTAGCAAATTCTTTACTCATTTTTTCAGTGGTTGCCCCAAAAATTATGTCATCGACATATATTTGTACTACTAGTAGATCCTTACCTTTTTCCCTCAAGAATAGAGTGCTTTCAATCTTACCTCTTTTGTATCCATGTTCAAGCAGGAATTTGGATAGGCGTTCATACCATGCTCTAGGAGCCTGCTTCAGTCCATATAGGGCCTTGTCCAGTTTGTATACATGATCTGGACACTCCTTACTTTCAAACCTTGGAGGTTGTTTGACAAAGACTTCTTCCTTTAAGTAGCCATTTATGAAGGCACTCTTCACATCCATTTGGTGAAGGGTAAATTCCATGTGTGTTGCAAAGGCTATGAGGAGTCTTATTGTCTCCAGTCTTGAAACTGGAGCAAAGGTCTCATCATAATCTATGCCTTCCTCTTGGCTATAACCTTGGACCACCAATCTTGCCTTGTTCCTTGTAACCGTTCCATCTTCATCAAGTTTGTTTCTGAAAACCCAATTTAGTGCCAATGATTGATGTGTCCTTGGGTCTTGTGACCAGATGCCACACTTGACTTCTTTCAAACTGATTGAGTTCATCTTGCATTGCATTCACCCAGTCTGTATCCTGCAAAGCTTCAGCAATATTTTTAGGTTCAATAAGAGATAAGAATGCATCAAAAGCTCACAGATTCTTTAATTGAGATCTGGTTTTAACTCCAGAAGTGGGGTCAGTAAGGATGTTCTCAATGGGATGAGAACTTTGATACTTGTAAGGTTTCACAACCAACTAATTTCTGTTTGGAGTTTCTCCCATATTCTGTTGCTGAGGAACAGGCTCATGGACAAGTTCCATTTGGAAATTTGATTCACTTCTTCTTTGTTCAGTTCCCCCTGTCAGGTTGCCCTGGATGGAAGAACCTGTTCCATCACCTGTTCCTTCTTTTGGTGCAACTTCACTCAATTCTTTTACCAGCCCAATAGCTTCATCTTCATGTTCCGGTCTCTCAGAAAGAATGTTAGTTTCATCAAAAACTACATGTACACTTTCTTCTACACACAAAGTTCCTTTGTTGTACACTTTATAAGCTATCTATGTGAAGAATATCTCAAGAATACTCCCTCATCACTTCTGGGATCAAACTTACCTAGGGATTTCTTTCCATTATTATGCACAAAGCACTTGCATCCAAATGCCCTAAGATGGGATATATTTGGTTTTCTCCCTTTAAGTTACTCATAGGGAGTCTTCTCTATAAGAGGTCTAGTCATGCACCTATTAATGATGTAACATGCAGTATTTACAGCCTCTACCTAGAAGCTATGGGGCAGTTTACTAAAAAGAAGCATAGTCCTAGCCATATCTTCAAGAGTCCCATTCTTTCTTTCAACTACTCCATTTTGTTGAGGAGTCCTAGGGGCAGAGAAATTATGATCTATACCATGCTCATCACAAAATTCAGCAAACTTAGCATTTTCAAATTCAGTTCCATGATCAGACCTAATTGATGCAAGTTGATTACCTAGTTGTTTCCGAGTTTTTTTAACAAAGGCAGTAAACATGTCAAATTCTTCATCCTTAGATGTTAAGAACAATACTCAATTAAACCTAGAGTAATCATCAACAAGTACCATCACATATTTCTTACCGCCTCTGCTCAATATTCTCATTGGACCATAGAGATCCATATGAACCAGTTCCATTGTCCTGGTCGTGCTTACCACTTTCTTGCTTTTAAGAGAGAATCTTACCTGCTTCCTCCTTGCACAATCCTCACAAACTTTGTCTTCCTTGAACTTGATGTTAGGTAACCCTATCACCAGGTCCTTGGAGACTAATTTGTTGAGTTGATTTAGACTTGCATGACCAAGTCTTTTATGCCACGGGAGGGGATCATTGTCCAACACACTCAAGCAAGTGAGTTCATTTTCTGGAAGAGTGGACAAATCTACAATGTAAATATTGTTAACTCTTTTTCCCTACAAAACAATCTTATAAGTGGTAAGATTAATCACAAAATATTTTAGTAGAGGTGAATGCTACCAGGTTACCTCTATCACACAATTGTGATACACTAATTAGGCTATATTTCAAGCCATCTATCAAGTAGACATTCTCAATGGAATGTGAGTCTGTCTTACCTACCTTTCCAACCCCAATGATCTCACCATTCTTCTTATTTCCAAAGGAGACAATACCTCCTTTTAGGTCCTCAAGTGAAAGGAACTGGTTCTTACTTCCAGTCATATGCTTTGAGCAACCACTATCCATGTGCCATATTTGGCTACATCCCTTCATTTGGACCTGCAAAACGAAATCAGGGGTTAGTCTTAGGAACCCAAACTAGTTTGGGTCCCTTTCTATAGGCAAAGGGGTGAATTAAATTCTTTCTAGCCCATCCAGGCAACCTATTTTTCTCTTTAACAAAGGTTTTATTCTTTTGACTGGCCTTTTCTTTTGCATTACATTCACTTTTGTAATGACCAGTCTTGCCACAATGTGTACAGATTTGGTTCTCAGGAAGTGTGATGTACTTGCTTTTGGGATCCCACTTAGGTGCTGGGGTCCCATAGCCAAGTCCTCTCTTGTTGCTACTGTGGTGCTCTTATAGCCAGGATAGTGCATCAGAGGACTTATTCCATTTGCAACTTCTGTCTAGTTCATGCTTCACCTTGCCTAGATCTTCTTTTAGGACTCTTATCTGCTCATCTTTCTTGTACAATTCATCCTTCATTTTTCCTAGATTTTCTTCTAAGGTGCGATGTGTGTGATCAGCTTTCTTCTTATCTGTTCCTAATTTTAGTTTTAAATTTTTAGACCTAAGTTCTAAGATAATGGTGTCAAGTTCAAGAACCTGGTTCTTTAACTCAGTATTTTTACAATCACTTTCACTAGCCCTGAGTTCCAGATTTTTGCACTTGGCTTTTAGAATCACACATTCCCTAGACAGCTGCTCTTTCTCATTGTTTATGACCTCAAACTCATCAATGAAGTCTAGCAGTAATTCAGATAGCCTTTCTTTAGACAAAAATTTAATCTTGTCTTTGAGATGAATCACACTTACCTATTGTTCATCATCTGATTCTCCAATGGCCATAAATGCTTGTTCATCTCCAGTTTCATCTTCTGAATCCTCATCTGTGCTTTCTTCCCAAGAAGCAACCATAGACTTTGTTGATCCTTTGTTCTTCTTGGGTTGAACCTGTTCCTTCTTCCTGTTTCTTCGTTCAGCCCTTTCCCTCTTCCATTCATCTTCCCACTGAGGATAATTCTTGATCACGTGATCATTCTTACCACATTTGTAGCAGCCCTCATTGGTCTATTTTTCAGGAGCCCTTGGTTTATTAAAGGTTGCACCTCTTGAAGAACCCTTTCCCCTCATTAGGTACTTCTTGAAATCCCTTGTGATCATAGCCATTTCAACATCCTCCAAGTCTGCACCTTCAACTATTATGAGAGCTAGGATTCTTTCCTTCTTGGGTGCATCCATCTTCATGGTTTGCCTTTTCAGTTCATAGGTAGTGAGATTTCCAATCAGCTCATCCAATTTGAGCGTAGCAATGTTCTTTGATTCCTAAATAGCAGTAATTTTGCTTTCCCAAGTTACTGGCAGGACCCTTGTCAAGATTTTCTCAACCTTGTCTTCTTCAAGGATAATTCTTCCAAGAGACTTAAGTTCATTTGTTAGTGTTGTGAACCTTTTGTACATCTCTTGGATGGTTTCTCCTTCCTTCATGGTGAAATTCTCATATTGAGAATACAACAGTGTTCCTCTTGATATCTTTACTTGAGGAGTTTCTTCATGGGCCACTTGTAGAGTGTCCCAGATCTCCTTAGTAGTGGTACAACTTTGAATTCTGCTGTACTCGTCTGGACCTAGTCCACACACCAGCCATTTCTTGGCCTTGGCATTCTTTTCTCATTTCTTCAAATCTTCAGCAGTACAGTCAGCTCTCGTCTTTGGCACGTCCACTCCTTCAGCATTCTTCTTTGTAGTAGCCAGGGGACCATCAGTAACAATGTCCCAAAGTTCATAGTCTTCTCCTATGATGTGGTCTCTCATCCTGTTCTTCCACTAGGAATAGTATTGGCCATTAAAGAGTGGAGTCCTAGCAGTGGATTGTCCTTCCCAGTTTCCAGGTGGTGCACCCATCTTGATCTGTTCCTAAGGTGTTAGCCTTTTCAAGGATAACCGGCTCTGATACTAATTGATATTTTATACGTTAATACCACATAAGGGGGGGGGGGGGTGATTTGTGTGGTACCCAATTTTCGCTTAACTTGATTAAAGAAGGACCTGGTTCTTCTATGTGTTCCAACTACTACCGTCGTGGAATAATAACTACAGAAAATAAAGAACACAGAGATTTTACGTGGAAAACACCTGGCTCAAAAGGTGAAAAAACCACGACCTACCTTCCAGTAGGATTTTCCCAAACTTTCCACTAAAATCACTGAGCTAAAAACTACATTTACAAAAACTCTTTTGTAAACCTAGGATTAACTCTAATCCCGTTGTGGCACAAAGCCTTAACTGTTGCGACAACGTCAAGTTAACTCTAACTTAAAAACTCTAAGTATCTAATACAATTTCTTCTAAATAAGCTGAAAGGTACAATGTAAAATCACCTACTACAATTGAACTAGAATAAAATATAGACTCTTGGATTTGGTTCTTCTATCTGGTTCAAGTAGCTTCAGGATTGCACGCTTGAATCACACATAAATTGCTTGCAAAATTGCCTTGCTATTTTGCTCTCAATTCACGTTTAACTTCTGCTTATGTGCATTACCTGTAAAAGAGAACAACACTAATATTTAACGAGTTAGCAATTAGAGATTGACTATGATACAGACTCTACTCTTCCATGGTGGAAGAGTTCTAGTTGATCTCATACTCTAACTCTATCCTTTTCCTAAGCCGTGTTCTCTTTATGTAAGGAGTCTTTCTCCTTATCCAATATACAACCTTTTCGATCATGATCAGGAGATAACACTTCTGATATGTTAGGTTTATCTCCTTCACGTGCATCTCACACGTTTGAGTTGATCATAACTATGCTTCACAGGATTGACCTGGTCTATGTCTGAGTTCCTTTGTCAGTCTTCCAAACTTCACCTTTACTTGGGCCAACAATGTCCATAGTGATCTGCTCTCATTTCCACTCCAGAATCTCTAACTTCTGAAGCAATCCACCTGGTCGTTGATGCTCTTACTTCACCTGCTGGCAATTTAGACATCGAGAAACATATTCCACTGTGTCCTTCTTCATTCTACTAAGGATACACTGTGCATCAAATGCATAAATGTTGCTAGGGCGTTGGTCAGCCCAAATGACATAACAAGGAACTCGTAATGACCATACCGAGTCCTCAAAGCAGTCTTCGGGATATCTGGCTCCCGAATCTTCAACTGATGATAACTTGAATGCAAATCAATCTGGGGAAACACTCGAGCACCTTGTAACTGATCAAATAGGTCATCAATACGAGGCAAAGGATATCGGTTCTTCACTATAACTTTGTTCAACTGGCGATAATCAATGCACATACACATAGAACCATCCTTTTTCTTCACAAACAAGAGAAGCACCCCAAGGTGACACACTGGGCCGAATAAAGCCCTTATCAAGCAATTCCTGTAACTATTCCTTCAACTCCTTCAGCTCAGGAGGGGCCATACGATAAGGAGGAATAGATATAGGCTGAGTGCCTGGCAACAAATCAATGCCAAAATCAATATCTATGTCGAGCGGCATGCCCGGAAGATCAGCTGGGAACACATCAGGAAAATCTCGTACTATTGGTACTGAATCAACTATAGGGGTAGGAATATTGACATCTCTCGTATAAGCTAGATACAGGTCCCACCCCTTCTCAACCATTCACTGAGCTTTAAGAAATGAGATAACTCTACTGGGAGTGTAATCTAAAGTACCCCTCCACTCTACTCGCGGTAAACCTGGCATAGCCAGCGTCACGGTCTTGGCGTGACAATCAAGAATAGCATAATGGGGAGATAACCAATCCATGCCCAAGATAACATCAAAATCTACCATGCTGAGCAATAATACGATTTACAGTAAGTACGATTATCAAAACCACTAAGAGTAATCAAACACGATCGATAAACACGGTCCACCACAAGAGCATCTCCCACAGGAGTGGAAACATAAACAAGGGAGCTCAAAGAATCCCGAGATATCCCCAAATGTGGAGCAAAATAAGAAGACACATATGAATACGTAGAGCTTGGGTCAAATAATATTGATGCATCCCTATGACAGATAGGGACGATACCTGTGATGACTGAGTCTGAAGAGACGACCTCTGAACGGGCTGGAAGGGCATAGTATCTGGCCTAGCCTCCCCCTGTAGGGCCACCTCGACCTCCCCAACATCCACCTCGAGCTGCCTGAGAAGGTGGAGCGGCAGCTGGGCTGGGAGAATGGCTGGAGGACCCGGTGGAGCACGTGGAGGCTGATAAGTCTGTGGCTCTGTTTTAAACAGAATTGGGACTCGCCCGGGGCTCGCCCTGGGGCGGAGCACTCGTAAAACGCCACTGGGCATATGTGTGGGGCTTGGTTCCGTGAGACTTATGCCTCAGTCGCCGGGGCTTACGCCCGAACACGTCCAATCCCCGGAGTACGGGGCTCGCCTAATAGAACTTTATGCAATTGTGTGTAACTAACCTTGTAAATCCTCAAATTTTCTTAATAAATCGCTGAGTATTAAAAATAACTTTTTTCTTAGTCATAAATCATTAAGTTGAGAGTATTTTTATGTCATAATTAAAATAACAATTATTGTACGTTATCCACTAAAACTGCTGTATAGTAAATTTAATAAATCTTTCATTTAAAGT